>NC_133405.1:26452189-26755219 GCF_047511655.1 Castor canadensis
TTAGGGATTGGGTGTGTGGTGAGAATTTGATGAAAGGGTTCTATTTAATGAGAAATCCCCATAAACTGAAAATCTCATGTGTTTTACTTGTCAGGCTTGAAAATCTTGCTTAAAAAATCCTCCTTCCTTCACTATAAGTAGTTTAGTTACCTTTTTAGGTTGGATGAAGAAAGACAAAGAGCAGTGTAACTGGCATCAGCCTACCTGGTCCAAATGAGCTGGGTGTATATACACAAGTCTCTCAATTTTTCTGGACTGAAATTTCTTCTTTTGAAAAGTAGAGATAAACACTACTGCCTTTATGAGAAATCTGGAAGACAATGCATGTGTAATATTATTAGTTTCATATAACAGAAAAAGAAAACAAAGCTCAGAAATGATGAATGACTTTCAGAAACAATTTGTGCCAGCTCAGTTCACACCACAAATAGCAGAGCTAGACCATAAACCTAGGTATAGTTAGCTCCCAAACCAGTGTTCATACTCCTATGATTGACTCATTGACTTTTTTCCACATATAAGACTATGGTTTGCACCTGGAATGTCCCCCAAAGGCCCATGTATGAAAGGCTTGATCTCTAGCCTATGGAACTATTGGGAGGTGGTGTATGTAACCTTTAAGAGATGGGACTAGTTGGAGGAAGTTAGGTCATAGGGGTGTGCCCTTTGGGACCCTGGCTCCTCTTTTTTTTCCTCTCTCTCTTTCTGTCTCTGCTTCTTGACCACCATGAGGTGAATAGACCTTCTCTGTCACACATTCTTGCCATAATATACTATGCTGACCCAGATACAAAGTAACGTGTCCAAGTGACTATGAACTAAAACCTCTAAAAATGTAAGCCAAAATAAATATTTCTTCCCTTTGAGTTGATTGTCTCAGGTATTTTTGTCACAGTGATGGAAAGCTGAATGAAACAGATAGGAATCCTATCAAATGCCCTTAATAGTTCAAATGAGTAAAAGGATGCCATATCCTTAGCATTGCCACAGCCCCATGGGCATCTTTCAGTCACTACACTCAATTCATTGTATTGTTTAGGTTTTATGTGAGTTTCTTCATTAGAATGGGAGCCTTTCAAGGGCAGGTACCACACCTTATGGATATTTCTACCCCAAGAACCTAGTCTAGTGTTCTCCAATATATTAAACACTTAGTCAATGCCTGCTGTAAGAAAATAAGGGAGATGGGTAGGATTATGTGATTCACAAGGCAATCCGGCTCCCAACCCCATCCTTACTTTTTTTGTTTACCACCTGGAAATAAATTCTGCCTCTTTGAACTTTCTGGGGCTCTGAATTCTGGATAAATGGAAGTTTACAATGAAGTGTAACTAATCTGAACTTCTTGAATGCTTTAGTAATAAAGCAATAAGCCCAGCCAACTCTCAGGCCATGCATCAGCTAATCAATAGAATAGTCAGGCTACAACAAGATTTTCTAACAGCTGTCAAGTCTAAGTACTCCATGATTGTTCAAAAATCACATGGAAAATCTTTCTCTTCTCCTGAGAATTATTTTTAATAAGAAAAGACCTTGTGTAGGAATTGGAAGATTCAATTCTCAAATACCTGATTATTACTAGGAAGACTATATAAAATGAGGAAGCAGGGAGGAAGAAGGGGCTTACCAAGGGATTTATTCATGTTTATCATTTCATCCTTATGAACAAATTCATGATTTAGTAGATTCTCTCACAGGATGAGGTGAAGAGAGGAATATGGAAGATATCTGGGAAATTAGAATAAAGAAAAAGGAAGCTAGAGAGATAATAGTTATGTTTGGAGACTACTTTTCCTGTGCTACTTGGGAAAAAAGTTTCATAACAGATTTCTCCTTTTTGAAATATCACTTTACAGTATCAATGAATTTGAATCACTTTGAGCATACCTCCATCCCTTAACCATGCAGATTGTTAGCCCTCTCTGTACTTTTTGCCATTTTCCTATTCCTAGAGTTCAGTCCTACTGTCGTTATGTTAAGGTGTCTGCTATCATTTCCATCATAAACAGTACTTACTGTATATTTACTACTTCAACTGTTTCAAATCCTGAAAGTCTCAAGCTTGGCATCAAATATCACAGGACAGATGATTTTTCACATGCTGCTGCTTTTTTAAACTCAAAATAATTAAAATCTATTAAAAATTTTAACTTAGAGGTGAGAATATATGTTCTCACTTTTGATTCAGAGTTATTTCTTAATTTATTCATTTAAAAATAACTATTTTAAAATTATATTATAGGCTTGGGGAGAGGCAGGGAGATAAGTGTTCTTGATAGTGCCTAGCACAATTTGTCATGGACTGGGCAAAGTAGGAAGTTGGTAAAGGAAAAGTATTATGAGGAAACTGGAGCAGAAATTTTAAGATTTGTTTTTAACATTTTATTCTTAAAACTTTGGAGAGGATTTTTTTTCTATTCCTAATTTAAGTAATACTATGGGTAAGTGTCATCTCTTTCCCAAATGACTAATGAAATGCTCATTTCTGTGGGGTAAATTCAGATGAAATTGGAGTGATTGAAGTTGCAAATACTTTCAGGACTATACCTATTATGTTGGGAAGAGGTGTTCCTGCCCCAAACACAACTTTTACATTCTGGTGAAGAGTACGACCATGCTCAAGTACCAATGCATGGATAATACTTTTAATCAGTTGTGAAAATAGTCTTATGCTCTCTGCCTTAAGAGTGATTAAGTGATGTGAGATTACTAATTTTAAAACTTGAATTTTGTGTCCATGTGTTATAGGACTTACATATGTTATCTTATTCAATATTCACAAAAATATGGTATTGTACCAATTTATAATCTATGTATATAAGTATAGGGGGTAGGAACATGCAGATATACTGATTAAATTAGTAACCTCCACAAAAAGATTGCTAAAGTCAGCCTTAATTTTCCTTAATTTTCTCTCTCTCTCTCTGTGTGTGTGTGTGTGTGTGTGGTGTGTTTGACAGGGACAATGGGAAGGAAATTTCAACTTAGACTCTCCTCTCAGTGATGAAGCTTGGGAGCTACCTATGGAGCACGAATTCAGATTTAGTCATTCACACTGTGTCCTATTTTTCACCCTCCCTAGGAGTTGCTTTAGCAATGGGAAAAAAGAAGAAAATATACCACTGGAACAGGTGTTTCTAGAATCTGTTTCCCACTGCAGATTCTAGACTAATGGATTGCTTTGAATAAAATTAATTGCTACCCCTCTTCACCATTAAATCTCACTTTATTCACACTTATCTTACTTCTGTGGCTTGTCAATAGTCTCCTGAACCTTGCTATTCAATCAAGAGAAAAATTCCTGCCATTAGACTATGCTAAATTATGCTCAATATCCCGGGGTTAAGTAATATCACAGTTTATCGGCAAAGGGAATCCACCCCAGAGCAATGTGCTTGATTCTTGTGTCTCTGGGAGATAGTCATTCAAGTACTACAAATTTACCTTATTGCTTTGCCTCAGCTCTGGTCCCATGGTTCAGGGATGCTGAAAATGAACATCCTTTGGCACTGCCTGTCACAGAGATAAGCATTCCTTTTGTCCTTTTTCAATTCTTTATGGCTTCTCTCTAGTTTAGTGTTCAGGATGAGAATGCCCTATTTTTCTAGCGAGGGGTGCTCTGGGAAAGTTTAACACAATCCTTAATCTCTTAAAGGTTGTCCCATTTTACAGAATCTAGAACAATAGCCCTGTACACCAGCCTTTCCTGAAATCCTAAAGATAATGCTGTTGCTTTACCATCTTGCCCCTTGTTAAAAACAAACAAACAAACACATTCTGACACTTGCTAAAATAGTGCAGAAAACATTATTGAGGCTTATTGCAATAATATCAATACTACTACAATAAGAGTGAGTGGGCCCAGCTCCTCCAAACACACCAAAAGCAGTAGAGGCTATATAGTAAATAATCACAGTACAGGGTGGATAAAGAAGAAGTAAAGTAAATGCCTAGTTGAGAAGAGGGCTCACAGAGACTCAGTAAAGTTGGTTAAGGAAAGATTCTTCCTTACTCTCTATCCCTTATACAAATACTGTGTGGCACAGTAAGAGCTTTATAGAAAGGAGACCCTTTGTGAAAAGATGTCTTTATGTTCTGCCCATAGCTTTAAAGTTACTATTAGTCAATTGGATTTCTCAGGGTTTTAGCACAACCTTGTGATAAGACAAAACTAATTTTTGTTTCCCACAGGAAGACTACCACCTCTGCAAACCTTCAGCTGTGTCTCAGATGAGAGGAAGAAAAGATATGAATTTATTTAGAATTAAAATTTTGGTTTTTGTGAATATTTCATGTGGGCATTTCAATGTGGGAACTTGGCTAGGAGAAGATATGCATCATGACACAATAATCAAAAATTGGTGGAAAAGCAAGGTGAAGATTTTGGGGTAAGGGATTCAAAGAATCTTGAGGAAAAATTCTCATTATGTTTTCCACTAAAGGGTTGAGATTTTTTTCAGGTAGTACCTGTGATGGACAATCAAACTGTTTTGGGAGAAGCAAATTCTCCTAAGACTAAACACATTGCTAAGGAAGTGAGTGAATAGCAAAACTATTTTAATGCAGATAATGTCTAGGTAAAGTGTGTTTTTGGCTGATTTGGGGTTTCATTGCCTTTAGAAAATAGAAATTGAGATGGAGCATTTTTTTTTCTATGTCCTCAAGGACTAGATCAGCCCAAAATACAATTCAGTGCTAAGTTTGTTTTCTGCTGAAACCCAGAAACTGTAGTGACAATATGGTAGTGGGATAAGTTGAAAATGCATTGAATTTTAGGAAGTCAGAAATAGTGTGTTCTCATCTTAGTTATGACCTTAATATGCTGTTTGACTTTGGGAAACAAGATATACCTTACTAACCATTGATTTGAATACAGGTTAACTTGTTTGAGCTGGACTGTAAAATCTCAATGTGTCACACTAGCATGGTTATCCTGGGTTCCATCTCCTTTTCTTATTTATGAAACTTTGAGAAAGAGTTTACACCTGAATTTAAAAGCAAAAAATTAATTTTCCGCTGGTCTATTTTATGATTTCAAGGTTTAATGCTAACATGTCTTTCTAGTATTAAAGCCACTCATTTTTCTACATGTAATTTCTAAGAGTAAAATACAGGAAGAAGTCCCTTTCTTTAAAAACTGTCAGTAGAAAAACCACAAAGTCAAGGCTGGGAATGGTAGCACACACTTTAATCCCAGCTACTCAAGAGGCAGAGACAGGGATGATGGTGGTTCATGGCCAACCCATGCAAAGGGTTAGTGAGACTCAACCTCAACAATACCTGCAATCCCAGCTATATGGGGGGTAAAAATAAGAGGATAGTGATCTGAGGTGGGCCCTGAGCAAAAACATGAGCTCCTATCAGAAAAAAAATGACTAAAAGCAAAAAGGATGAGGATGTGGCTCAAGTGGGTACTGCCAAAAAAAAGAGAAAAGAAAAGAAAAAAAAATCCCTCACAAGGTCAAATAAAGTAAAAGTGATGAGACAGATATTAATGCACCATCTCTATGTGGTAGTTGACGTTCCCCTTAAATAAGACATCTCGATTTGATTTGGATAAGGCACAAAGTAGAGAAAAGCTATTAAAATTCACACTGGAAAAATTTAGTCATTCAGGTAAGCATCATTGTTATATAGTTAGTTTAAAAATGAAAATATAAAAAATAATATACAGTTTACAGATACGATTTTCAATAAAAATATTTCTACACATTTGGAACAAATGAAAAAATAAGACTCTATAATATTAAAAATTAAGATGATTGAATGGGTTTTAATTTTCTTCCTTAGCTTTTTTACATGTTCCAAGTTTTCTACAGTGAACCTGAGTTGGATTTTATTCATATATAAGGAATATATGCTATGCTTTGTAAAAGAAGGTAAAGAAAGGGGAGGTGAGAACAGGCTGAACCTTTTTACAGCATTTGAATTTGATAAGATGGAACTTGCTAATCTGCCAGTATGGAATTTCTGTTAGATTCTCTTGAGGTGTGATAAAGCACCATTTCCAGGAGACAACTGCTTAAAGGCAAATAATTTATTTAAGATAAAATAACTCACAAATTCATGAGCATTCACTGAAGTGACAGCTCACAAGTTTATGATGGTTCACTGAGGTGACAGACCTGAAGGTATACAATGCAGAAAAGATGAAACATAGTAGTAGTCTTCCCTTATCTGTAGTTTTTCTTTCCACATTCTTAGTTACCCATGGACAACTGTGGCCCCAAAATAGTAAATGGAAAATTTCAGAAGCAAATAACTCACAAGTTTAAAAATTGTGTGTGATTCTGAGAAGCATAATGAAATCTTGCACCATCTCATTATGACTTACCTGTGACATAAGTCATCCCTGTGTGTGGTGTATCAACACTGTGTACACTACCAGTCCATTCCTCATAAAGCAAACATCTCAGTTATCAGATCAATTGTCACAATATCAAAAATACTTGTTTTCAAGGGGTGTTTATTTTATTTAATAATTGCCCCAAAATGCAACATTAATGATGGTGACTACTTGAATATACCTATGAGAAGGCATGAAGTGCTTCCTGGAAGCAAAAACATATCAAGATATTTTGAAAGACCACATTCACATGACTTTTATTACAGTATATTGGTATAATTATTCTATTTTGCAAAATAGCTATTGTTGTTATTCTCTTACTGTGCCTAATTTATAAATATGTATGTGTAGGAAAAAAAATAGGATGTATAGAGTTCAGTACTCTATTTGGTTTTGTGTACCTTCTGGTGTGATCTTTGAAAATGGACCCTACAGATAAGTGAAGACTACTATGCTTTAATAGTGGTGATGATAGCAAATGTATATATTGCTTAGGGAGGGTGTGGTAGTTGATAATAAAGTACCATGGTACAGCTGGTGTCTAAAGTTTGCAAGCATTAAGTGCTTTAAAAAGAAAACTGGATTCTTACGTTTTGATCATAACTCATTTTATATCTACTTATATTTATGTGTTTAAACCAAACATAAAAGTTATATTGTAGTGGTTAGGCATGGTGGTTCAAGTCTGTAATCCTATCTACATTGGAGATGGAGATCCAGGGGATTATGATTCTTGGCCAGCACTGGCAAAACATTTGCAAGACCATGGTGGTTCATGTCTATCAGCCCAGCTATGTGGAGAAGCACAAATAGGAGAATTGTGGTCCAGGAAAGCTTAGGCATAAAACAAGACCCTATTTGAAAAATAACCAAAGCAAAAAGGACTGACAGAGTGGCTGAAGTGGTTGAGCACCTGCCTAGCAAGCACAATGCCCTGAGTTCAAACCCCAGTACTGCCCAAACAAAATTTCCATTGTAGGGGCTAGTAGGGCATTTACTTGGCTTATGTAGGGTCCTAAGTTAAAAATCCAGTACCTCTAACTTGCTAAATTTGTTTATCGTCTTTTTTCTGCTTATATTTAAGAATTTGGAAATTGTATGCCCTATTTTGTTGGGAGCCGTGAGCCGCAATCTGACAAGGTCTTTGAGGCTTAAGCAGCTTTCCGACAATGTTGGAATTTGCAGGTGCACCATGTCTCTATCATGGTGGGAAGGAATGCTAAATGGTTTCCCTTGACTGAAAAGAAGTTTATACTCAGTCAAGGACACTGGCAGTAAGAATGCAGGGTAGCCAAAACAGAAAGGTTGCAACTAGGTCAGAGTGTTTTTGATGTTTAAGTATCTTCCTCTTTTGTATAAAGCTTGCTGAGGAAAATAAAAAATTTGCCAGTTGGTCATCAGCCTTCTGGCCCTCTCAATATGTGTCTTGTCTGTTCATTTCTTTACTGAAGACTTTTCGGGTCAAAGACCTCTGTGATCCCAGCACTACTTCTATCGCAATAGTTTAGTTTCAAGGGTCAAAATAAAAGCAAGTT
The DNA here is from genome assembly GCF_047511655.1 of Castor canadensis. Lineage (NCBI taxonomy): Eukaryota > Metazoa > Chordata > Mammalia > Rodentia > Castoridae > Castor > Castor canadensis. Next base: position 26,460,071 of record NC_133405.1, read on the forward strand.
GATGACTTGAAGAAAAAATTCACAAAATAAAATAATTAAATTCAAATATATGCTAAGTATAGTGATAATTGGAATGCATATTTAAAAGTATTTTGTTGGTTAATTTTTATTTGATTAATAATATAACCATTATTACTCTAATTCACAGTTGGTGGGCATATACTTGTAATCTCTGAAAGGTGATATAACAAGTTAAATGTGCATACCCTTTACCTGATACATCTGTAATTCTATTTTTCACTAATATTGTTCTAGACACTCTGATATTATGAACAAAAGACTGAAAATTATAATCACACTTAAAAATTAAAAACTAATTTCATTTGTCTTCTAGAATACTTGGTGTGGTTTTAAAATGGTAATTCTGGGGTTACAAATAACCTCAAATTGGTTATTTCCAATGTCATACAACATTTTAGAATGAGGCCAAATTTTGGGAAACTTCTATCAATTTCTTTCTTTATGGGACCTCTAGAACTTGGGCTAATTTTCCATGCATGTGAAACTTTGATAGTTTTCCACTCCTTGTATCCTTCTGATGACAGGTGCTGGAGGGCATGGACATGTATATATTGTGATGCAACATGTTTTACTTCATGCTACCACATTGACAACGTAAACTAGGCATCATGAGTGCTCCTGGAAACCATTATTTTTTTTACCAGTATGGATACAAATAGAAAGGCATGTGAACAATGTTGTAAGTGTATCTATATGATAGATACATAGATAGAGAGCTAGAGAATAAATAGGACACATGATAGATGCATATATATGTATATGTATATATTTTCCACTAAATGAAAACAAAATATATCTGATCCAACTCACCTTTCCTTTCATTGAATTGCACAAACTCCCATAGCTACTATAATTCTGCTGACACAAGGGAAAATTTAACAAAAGACATGGATGAAGTGGAAACTGGTTGTAGCTAAAATCTCTTTATTTGTGATCCAAAATTCCACTATTGGGTACATATGCAAAGGAAGTGAAATCAGTATGTTGAGGAGACACCTGCACTCCTGTGTTCATTGTGACACTATTGACAATAACCAAGAAGTGGTAACAACCCAAATGTCTATTAAATGATGAATTGTTAAAGAAAATGTGGTACGTATACACAGTGGAATACTATTCAGCTATAAAAAGAATGAAATCTTGTCATTTGCAGCAATACAGATGGAACAAGAGTTCATTATGAGGCTATTGTAAATGAAATTGTTTTCCTATATTCTTTCTCAATCTGTTCATTGTTGGTGTGTAGAATGGCTGTTGATTTTTGTAAGTTGATTTTGTATCCTGCTACTTTGCTGAAGCTGTTTATAGTGTCTAGGAGTTTTTTGGCAGAATTTTTTTATTCTTTTATGTATAAGATCATTTCATCTGTGAATAGGGATAGTTTGACTTCTTCTTTACCAAATTGTAGGTATCCTTTTATTTCTTCTTCCTGCCTTATTGCTATGGTGAGGAATTCCAAGAGTATGTTGAGTAGGAATGTGAAGAGTGGGCACACTTGTCTTGTTCCTGACTTTGGGGAAAATGGTTTCAGTTTTTCCTCATTAAGTATGATGTTGACTATAGGTTTATCATATACAGCCTTTACAATGTTGAGGTACATTCTTTCTATTCCTAGTTTCATCAGAGCTTTTATCATAAAATGGTGTTGAATTTTATTAAAGGCTTTTTCTGTATCTGTTGAGATGATCAAGTGGTTTTTGTCTTTGCTTCTGTGAATACACTGTATTACACATAATGATTTGTGTATGTTGAACCATCCCTGCATCCCTGAGGTCAAGCCGATTTAGTCATGGCTTATAATCTTTCCTATATGTTATTGCACTAAGTTTGCCATTATTTTATTGTGGATTTTTGCATTTATGTTCATTAAGGAGATTGGCTCATAGTTCTCTTTTTAGGATGTGTTCTGGTCCAGTTTTGGGATAAATAAGGCAGTGTTCCTTACTCATAAAGTGAGTAAGGCAGTATTCCTTTCCTTTCTATTTTGTAGACAAGTTTAAAGAGTGTTGGTATTAGTTCTTCTTTGAAGTTCTGTTAGAATTCAGTGCACTAACCATCAGGTCCTGGACTTTTCTTTTTTGAGAGACTATTGCTGCTTCAATCTCATTGCATGTTATAAATCTGTTTTGGTTCAATTTTGGATGGTCATATATATCTAAAAATTTGTCCAATTTTCTAGATTTTCCATTTTATTAGCATATAGGTTTTCAAAGTAATCCCTTATGAATCCCTGGATTTCCTTGGTGTTTGTGGTTATCTCTCATTTTTTGTTTCTGATTTTACTAATTTGGGTCTTTCCCTTCCTCATTTTAGTCAGATTTGCCATGGGCTTATCAATTTTGTTTATTTTTTCAAAGAACCAGCTTTTTGTTTCATTGAATCTTTGTATTGTTTTTTGGTCTCTATTTCATTATTTTCAGTTCTTATATTTTTATTATTTCTCTCCTGCTTGTTTTGGGCTTAGCTTGCTCTTGTTTTCTCGGAGTTTGAGATTGTAGCATTAGGTTGTTTATTTGAGATCTTCCTGGGTTTTTAATATTTGTACCCATGTCTATAAACTTTCCTCTTAGAATTGCCTTTGATTTGACCCATAGGTTCTGGTAGGTAGGGTTTTCATTTTCATTAGCTTCCAGGAACGTTTTTATTTCCTCCTTTATTTGTTCTATGACCAACGTTCTATGATCATTGATCAATGTGTTTTTCAGCTTCCAATTGTTCACATACTTTCTGCTGCTAATTTTGTTGTTCAGTTCTAGCATTATTGCATTATGAAAGGATAGTGTGCAGGGGATTATTTCAATTTTCTTATACTTGTTGAGACTTGCTTTGTGCCCTAAGATAGGGTCTATTTTGGAGAAAGTTCCATGGGCTGCTGAAAAGAACGTATATTGTGCAGGAGTTGGATGAAATATTCTGTGGACATCAACTATGTCCATTTGATCTATGGTGTGATTTAGTTATAGGATTTCTTTATGGATTCTTTGTTTGGATGACCTATCTATTGGTGATATGGGGGTTATTAAAGTCTCCCACTACCACTGTCTGAATAACCTGAAAAAAGATCAAATACCTAGAAATAAACTTAACAAAGAATGTGAATGACCTCTACAAGAAAAAATTTAAAAACCACTGAAGAATGAAACCAAAGAAGACTACAGAAAATGGGAAAATGTCCAATGCTTGTGGATTGGTAGAATCAACATAATAGAAATGCTATACTACCAAAAGCAATCTACATGTTCAACACAATTCTCATCACAAATCCCAGTGACATTCATCACAGAGATTGAAAAATCAACCCTAAAGTTCATCTGGAAGCACAAAAGACTGAAATGGCCAAGGCAATACTGAGCAAAAAGAGCAATGCTGGAGGTATCCCAATAAAAACAGCATGGTACTGGCACAAAAACAGATATGAAGACCAGTGGAACTGAATAGAAGACCTGGATGTAAATCCACACAGCTATGCCCACCTAATTTTTGACAAAGGTGCCAAAAACCTACACTAGAGAAAAGACAGCCTCTTCAACAAATGTTCCTTGGAAAACTGGATACCAGCCTACAGAAAACTAAAACTATATCCATGTCTATAACCCTGTACAAATATCAGCTCAAAGTAGATTAAAGACCTTAATATAATACCTGAAACCTTGAAGCTAGTAAGGAGAGAGCAGGGAATACACTGGAGGCAATAGCCATAGGCAAGGACTTCCTCAGTAGAACTCCAGTGGCTCAGCAACTAAGAGAAAGGATGGACAAATGGGACTACATGGAATTAAAAAGTTTTGTACAACAAAAGAAATGGTTTCTAAATTGAAGAGGCCACCCACAGAATGGGAGAAAATCTTTGCCAGCTATACATCAGACAAGGGACTGTTAACCAGAATATACAGGGAGCTCAAATAGCTAAATTCCCAAAAAATCAATGACCCAATGAAGAAATAGTTAAATGAATTGAACAGAGCCTTTTCAAAGGAAGAAGTCCAAATGGCTAAAAAATACATGAAAAAATGCTCACCACTCCTGGCCACAAAGGAAATGCACATCAAAACCACGTTAAGATTCCACCTTACTCCAGTTGGAATAGCTACCATCAAGAACACAAATGACAACAAACGTTGGCGAGGATGCAGGAAAATGGAAACTTCATACACCTCTGGTAGGTATATAAGCCATTACAACCAATATGGAAATCACTAAGGAAGCTCCTTATAAAGCTAAAAATAGACCTGCAATATGATTCAGCAATACTACTCCTTGTGATGTACCTGAAGGATTGTGAATCAGCTTTCAACAAAAGTACCTGTATACTCATGTATATTGCATCAGTATTCACAGTAGCTAAGCTATGGAAACATCCTAGATGCTCCACTACTGATGAATTAATTAAGAAAATGTGGTATTTATATACAATGGAAATTTACTCAACTACAAAGAAGAAAGAAATTTTGTCATTTTCAGGTAAATGGATGGAACTGGAGAACATCATCTCAAGTGACGTTAGCCAGGCTGAGAAGACCAAAAGCCACATGTTGTCTCTCATTTGTGGAATACAGATCTAACACAACTCTAGCAATATTATGAAATACTGGTCACACTAAGGGCAGATCACACACAAGAGTGGTAGGGAAACTAAGTACTTGAATAAGGCTGATACACATACTATACAAGAATGAATACAGAAATATTAAAGTGACTGACACCACCATAAGAAAGGGACTAAGGTAGAATGAGGAAAATTAGAGGAGATAAACTAATTGGGGTTATAATACATACACACATGGAAATATCACAAGGAAATTCTCTGTGTATCTACCTTTATTTCAAGGTAAAATGTCATGTTTTTCATTTTATCTTTTCTCTTTTTTCTCCTACAAAATTGGAGAACAGGAGTATTTATTTAGTTATCTGCCTGCCTGCCTTTGTATAGAATTATTCACCTGGGATATGGTAGATTGTGCTTGTCTAAAGGAGGAAAAAGCTGAATCCTGGCAAAAATGTGAAACTCTTTGATGAAACATTGATTTTTAAAAGTGTAATTAAGATATAGGGATCTACAGTTAACCCTGGATTTAAATCCCTGATGTTTTACTTTCTTGCTGATTTGGGCCAAATTACTTACCTCTCTGGGCCTTAGTTTTCTGCTTTATAAAATGGAGATAAAAACAGTAACTAACTCATAGGGCTGGCTGAAGATTAAATAAGGTAATGCATGAAATGTGCTTGATACCTAGCCTCACTCTGAAAAGTACCTTTAAAATCATTATTAACATATTCAAATTCACTATAAATATCACTTAAACTATAATTATTTTAAGTAGTGTGATTATCAGGTCAAATCATAAATGGATTGTAGTCTGTATATGACTGGTTACATACATCACTGATTGTGCTTAATCTAATGACAGTCTTGTTAAGCCTCTCTGCTGAGCTCTCAACCAGCTGGCTCAACCCAAAGTTTCTCACTCACAACTCTATTAAATTAGTTTATAAAGTTGATCATTCATTTCCTGTTTAGTCAAAACTGTAGGTGAGATCTTATGGCTTCTAGTTCCACTGTACTGTGATAGCTAATGGTGTAGATTGCAGAAGATTGCTTATTTCTGAGGGTGATCTAGTTTGTATTCAGTCCAATAGTATTTTGATTAGATTTTGACTGTCGTGAGGATACATGTTCTTGATAGGAATTTGTCTGAACTACCACAGATATTCTTATAGTACCAGATCTTGGTGCCTTCTTATTGGTCAACATATGCATCTGCATATAATTTTAGTTTATAATCAAAAGAGATGGACTGTGCCTTTGGCCTATCCCTCTTACCAGCAGTGTTGAATCTGTAATGTAAAGTTTCATTGGTCGGGTGTTTTATGACATAGCTTCTCAATGGATCAGCACCTGCAAATTTCTAGAGATTAATAATCATAACAGCTAATATGTATTGGGTATCTATTGTATGCCAACATTTTACAAGTATGATGTACTTGAATATTCACAACGAATTTTTGGAGTGAAATTACTGTGTTATCCCTACCTTACAGATGGGAAAATTATGGATTAGAATGAATTCCCTAAGATCTGTGTTAACAACTGGTAGTGAAAATTTAAATTCAGACCTCTATGACTCTAACAAAAGGTCTTAACAATACTACTGTCCTCAGAATAGTTTTGTCCTCCTGTATTTCTGAAGCATTGAAATATACCAAAGTGCCTTCTGAATCAACAAAGCAAGATTTTTGGGTTTTCCGGTTTAGTAGTGTATATCCCAGGTATAGTTTTATTCACTAGAGATACAAATATCAATGTAGTTTTGCTACCCTGAAGGACCTCCCATATGTATATATTTAGTTACACATAGATGCAAAGTAATATACTCATTGTGTAATATAGATTACAATAATCTAGATTACAATGTGATATGGGCCATATCATCAGTTTTGACAGATTTCAGAGTACTGAATAGTGGTAGCACTGAAGCTGTACCTGATCATGTGATCATCAGGAATAATGCTCAGCAAAGAACAGGAGAAAAGAGTTCCATCTATGGAGAACATCATGACCAAAAGCTCAAAAAGATATATCTGAAAGGAAGACATTTTTAAGGAAAAGGACAAATAATTTGTTCTGTCCACAGTATAGTATATATGGAATGTTGAAAAAGTGGTAAAGCATGATAAATTGTGAAGGTTTGATACATTCTATCCTATTAACAACGGTGTGTATGATTTTGTGTGTGCACATTTGTGCGTGTGCATGTGTTTTAGGAGAGTGTGAAGGCTACAAGAGTTAAGGAGAAAAGGGAAAAGATTATAAAATGATGATATTATACATGCAATCTAATTTTGGGTGTATTGCATACTCTATGATCTTGGACAAGTTACTTAATTTTGTTAAGCCTTGGTTAATTGAGGTTAAATAAACAAGGCACAACCAAAAATGTCTAGAATATCATAAGTATAAAGAAATGGTGAATGTGCTTTCCAATCTTCTCTGAACTAATTATGATTTGAATATGTAATAACTTAATCATACTGAATGAGTAACAATTTATTATACCTACATAAGTAGAACTGTGAACCATATTCTACTAAGTTGAATGATATCTAACTTCTTTATTCATATGAGCTTTGAATACGTACCACAGTACAGAGCATAAAGAGAAATTCTTTATTTTGAAATAATTTGGAAGCCAAGAGTTGAATCTGATGGAAAATTATCAAAAACATCATGTCTTTGAATATAGTTATGAATATGAAAACAGATAATTTTCTCATTCATTATTTATGCATTTATTCATTCATCAAATGAGCATTTACCAAGAACTTACAATTTTCAAGGTAAGTGATAGTGATTCAGATATGTCTAGGGTGTGTACTTCTCTCAGAGTTTTCTCACATTCTAATTGCATGTAGCCTATGATTCATTCTAGTCACTTAAAAATTACAGCACTTATGCAATATCTTTTTATTCCCAACAGATACAAATACCAAAAATATACACACACCACTTATACATTTAAAATCTTTGTCAAAACCCATATTTATTACCTAAATATTCTGTGAGCCCATTGTAAGCATCCAAAGCTTATTGTTCAAATTTTTTCTTTGGACTGGTCCCTAAACCTCTCAATAATCTATTTTGAGAGCACTTTTACTTCTTTGCCCCTTGGAGGGAGTTCACTCTGAGTGCATTTGAATGTGTGCTGAAAAAAGGGCAACACAGCTGAAGTCTGATTGAAAATCTGATCTTCTTCTTAATGTCACAAGGACATCCTGAGACAATGACTGAGGAGCTATGCAGCAGTACCCAGCTGGATTCCCGATACCTACATTGGCAGATGCATTATCAACAGAGACATTGATTTAGAGTGAATTAAGTAACCAATTTCCATTTTCAAACCTCCTATTCCATTTTAGCACCAGGAGATATTAACCAGTATTTTATAAGTGAAATCTGATTGTGTTAAGGATGGTGCCTAGATGATTGGAGGGAGTGAAAATAGGAAATTAGAGTTCTGAGTTTTGTTCCCATCTTTAGCCTGCTGGGTCACCTTGAAAGACTTGCATCATAAGTGAATCTTGGTCTGTAAAAAATAAAAATCAAAGCTAACTTGCTGTAATCCTAAAAGAAAAAAAATTAGATTACTGACTTGCTTTGTATAACTCTCTCAAGGTAAGTATATACAAGAAATTGCTGTAGGTGCAGGATTTTGCAAATTGCTGAAATGAAACACTGGGTTGGCCTTGAAATATACCACTTTTCATCTGTATAACCAGCAAACTAAAGAGCAAAGTGAAGTGCTTAAATGCTTTCATTTCCAACATGATTCTGGCAGATTGATGGAGCATCACAGAGGAGGATGGGAGGAAGAGAGGAAATCTTGTATACAAAGACTTTGTTAGGCACACAGAAATACCCATATGATATAATAACTCTTCTGGGAGTAATTGTGCTACTTTAAATATCTGAAATGTACATTGATGTTGTTTGTCATCAACAAATATCTTAAATAACAAAGATGTAAGCAGAATTTTGTTTATAAATTGCGTGCACAAGGTTTTACTCTGTAGTGTTCTCTCTCCCCACTCTTTCATACATATTTATAGTAGTAGCATAATTATATGACATTTTATAGTTCACATATAGGTCAGTCCATTTGATCTAGTATTATTTTCCTTATTTCTTATTTGAAAAACTGAAAAATCAGAGAGATTGCTAGTTGCTATGATTTTGTAGCTAAGACTAAAATTTTGACATTCTATATTCACTACCAGTGAACTCTCTAGCACAGCATGCTATATATTTGGTACAGGGGATGCCAGGTGTGGCGGGTCACATCTATAATCCCAGCTACTTGGGAGATAGAGTTTGGGAGGATTGTGGTTAGAGGCCAACCCAGGCAAAAATTTAGTGAGACCTCATCTCAACCAGTATGCTGTGTGCAGTGGTTCACACCTGTCATCCCAACTGCATGGGATGCATAAATAGGAGGATTGCAGTCCAGGCTGTCCTGAGCAAAAAAAATAACTGAAACAAAAAGGGCTGGAGGTATGGTTCAAGTGATACAAAATGATAGAGGACCTGCTTAGCAAGAATAAGACTCTAAGTTCAAATCCCAGTACCACCTCCCCACACCAAAAAAAATTGTGCTACTGATAAATAAAGCTATGGAGACTAAGAGTCAAAATCCTTAAGGATGGAAGATTTCATTACTGAGGTGGGATGCTTGGAGTGTGGAATTTATGTATATTTGACAACACTCCAAACACATGGTAGTTTGTGTTACTTTATCCTGTTGTTGATTTCTAAATTTTCTGAAAATATATACATTCAGATATTTTATTAGTGGTGTACTTCATAGACTTTGTGTGTGTGGGAGTGGAGTTCAATAAAAACAAGGGCAAATTCCTTTGGGAAATGTCACCTACAATATCCTTTTATTGGAAATTCATAGTGCACATAGCAGATAAAGACTGGGAATTCGTGTAAAAAGGAAATTTGTTCAGATTTCTTTTTTAACATTTTTGTTAGTATGTAATAGTTGTACAGGGGTTTTTATTGTGACATTTCCATATATACATACAATATACCCTGGTTTAATTCATCCCCTCTATTATTCTCCTTCTTCCCCCTCCACCTTCTTAAAATGATTTCAACAGGTTTTAATGTTCCATATTCACATGTGTAGAAAATACATCAATCTAAACTCAACTTTTCCTTCCTTCTAAATCTAACACCTGTTAAACTTCTGGAACACTAATATTTATACAAAATGTAATTTTCAAGATGAAAAGCACTCTTCCTTTCACTCCTGTTAAGGACATCACTCTTTTTTCTTCCATAATTTTCCTATAAGTAAAAACTAAAAGACTTCAAGAGTGATTGATGGTGAATATAGCTTCATTTTAATATTTTAAGTCAATATTTTAAGAGAGGGAACCCATAGAAGCCAAGATCTGTTTTTACCATGCTTACTGAGGCACATCATACATTACACTTGCTCTGTATACTCTGGTATTTCCTTTCTATTCATATGTAAATCCATTCTTAGTATTTTTTACCCATGAAAAGAATAAAATATTTCAGAATTTTAAAGAAAAATGAGTATATTCTCAGGGATATTAGATATTTATCTTTATAAGATTTGAGGGCTGGAATAGTTGGTCTTTCATTTCCTGTAATTCTATTAACAGACAATTTTTATGGCTTTTGTCTATTGCTCTTAATCAAGTCTCTAATCAAACTCCATTTGTGAGGTAATAACTGCATTGTTGCTATCTTGATATAAATCTTTTTTGTTCTGTTGGATTAAATTGAATATTGTTTATACTGATGTGCCTATCAGAGTAAAGCCACATAATCACAGTATGTGGTAAGGTCTCCCTTGAAATATGAAGTCATTCTTGATGCTCAATCCCATGGCAATGGAGTGCCTATTTAGGACAAGAAACAGAAACTGAGGGAAGGGGAATCCTGTGTCTATAATAGACTGGGACTCTCTCTCCTTTCAATTAACCAAAATGTCAGAGGGTGTTCCTAGACAGTGCATGGTGAGATTGTACCATTTATATGAAGGAATTCTCAAAGATAGGAAATTTTAAAAATCTAGGTAAGATGTTGTTGAAGGTGTACAAAATTTTTGTGACTCAAGTACTGATATTGCAAAACAATTAATAGAATTAGTGCTAAGATCCTTAAACTTTGGAAACAAACTAATTATGGTAGGACTCAAGAGTTGAATATTTTCCTATCCAGTTTCATCCCTTTTTTTCACTGTTTCTTATCCTTAGTACACATTTATTGATCATATCACAGATTCTATTTTTTGTGGTACTGGGGTTTGAATTTAGGGTTTTGAACTTGTGAGGAATGAGCTCTACTGCTTGAGCCATGTTTCTAGCTCTTTTTACTTTGGTTACCTTAGAGATAAGGTCTAGCGTTTTGCCTAGGCTGGACTGGACTATGGTCCTACTATTTTTCACTTCCTGTTGTTGCTGGGATGACAAGGATATGCCACCACACCCAGTTTTCTATGTTGAGTTGGGGTTTCAGAAACTATTTTGCCTGGGTTGGCATTGAATCAGTTCTCCTGATCTCAGCCTCCCAAGTAGCTTGGGATCACAGGCATGTACCACAGCACTCAACTATTGGTTGAGATGGGGTCTTGCTAACTTTTTTCCCAGGCTGGTTCCCAACTGTGATCCTCCTGGTTTCAGCTTTACAAGTAACTAGGCTTACATGCTACAGCCTCTGGTCTCTGGCCCCTATTCCAGATTCTTGGATGAATTATTCTCTCTCTCCTTTTTGTCACTTTTCACATTCTAGTCCCTCTGCTTGGAGCTTACCACCTAGACCTACACTAACAATAATTTGATGAATTCTTACTCATGCTTCAGTTATACTCTTAAGATGTTATTTTTTTCTTGAAAGGCTTTCTGGGTCCTTGCCCACCCACTTTCCCTCATTTGATTAGGAGTTAGTTATTCTTCCTGTGTGATCTCAGGGAACCTTTGTTTTTACCATCACTGTACCTACCATACTATATACTAAATGTCAAGTTTCTGTACTTCTTACTGAATTTGACCTCTCCTTATGTCTTTCTTATTCGTCATTTTAATAGTACTTAGCAGATAGTAAGTTTTCAATAAGTATTTGCCAAATAAGTAAATATGAGAACTTATTATTTTCCTAAATGGCTTACCATAATTTTCCTATAATTTTTATCCTAGATTGTCAGAAGTAATGGAAGTAGGGGAAAAGGGAATGACTCTTAGAACTATATATTTTTGAAATTCTTTGTAGAAATCAGTCTGACAACAAGGAAAGCTGAGGAAATGCCATTTTGTCTCAAACTAAAAGGTCAAGAACACTTCTCATTTGCTTTTGATGGAATTTGTACAAAGTTGATCTTCTCTTTGTGACTCTCTTTCATTCTACATTGTTACATTTTTTACTTTAATTCCAGAAGAGAAAAACAAAACACAGTTCAATGAAAAAAAAATTTGTTGATCTTCTAAAGAAATAAAAAGAATGCATTGCAAAATGGCCAGCCATTTAAGGCAGTGTGAATGGGAATATGTAGATTGTGATTGATTTATATCAGGTATTTTAAAAGACAATGTTTTCTGATGTATTCATTTAAAAGCCTCAACCTCTGCTCCCCATATGAAGATGTTATTCATTCAAAATGTAGGACATGCTGTTTGTAAAGAAACCCCATTGTTGCCTCTTTGTCTGGCTGTTTGTTTTCTAACTATGACCCTGGAATAGAGGTGATGCAAAAGTAGACTCAACCAGGATAAATATTTGAGCTGTTGTGAGAGTGCTAGTAAAGAATCACAACAGAAGAAATTTATCTTTATTTGGTTATCTAACTGAAGTAAGGAAGTCACCTATTTTAAAAACTTTATTCATAGTACTGTTAACTTTGCTAGATTCCTTAATCTGGCCAAAACAGTGTCAAACTCCACTGATCTACCCTATAAAAATGAAAACATCTCCATAGTTTGCAATGTATTTCTGCCAAAATGTTCATGCCAATATTGCTGATAAAGAAAATGATACAGTTCTTCGGAAAATGACATTTCAGTAATAGTTTGGTTGCAAAAGGAAAGAAAGAGGCAAGTGTGCTGGTGCACGCTTGTAACCCCAGCTACTCATCATGGTTTGAGGCCAGGCTAGGCAGAAAGTTTGTGAGCCATATTCCATCTCGACAAAAACTGGGTGTGGTGGTGCATGCCTATGTGGGAGGAGTAGGTAGGAGGATCATGGTCTGAGGCTGGCCCTAGGCAGAAAGTAAGACAATATCTGGGGGAAAAAAAGAAAGAAAAGAAAAACTAAAGCAAAAAGGGCTGGGAGCATTGTTCAAATGGTAAACATCTGTGTAGCAAGATGAAGCAAAACCCAAGGGAGGTTGGAGAGGGGGTGGGGGAGTAAAAGAAACTTCAGAAGGTTGAGAGATGACAATTTTGGGAAGGGGAGACAGTGCTAAAATTTCCCCCTCTGAATATCAATTTTTGGCCTCAAATAGGATGAAATAGCCTAAGATTAGATTACTTTTTGGATAAACTGGAAAAATTAATCAGTCAGTCATTAAGCAAGCTCTGTGATGCTCTTATAGTACTTCTTATTATCTGTTAGATGTTACAGAAAATTTAACAGAATACACCTATATTTTCAGACCCCTTCAAGAAAAGCTTGCAATCCTGTTTGGGAAAAAGAAGGGGAATATGTTGAGAGTGTTGATTCAGAGATTAGGGAGGAGGTTATATATGTACAAAAAGCAGATTTTTATAGTATTTCTGTAATTATGATATAAATTACTGAGCAGACATTTTGAGAAAGAACACATATTCTCCTATTAGCCTTTGTCTCCCAACTGTTTGGTCATCCTGTGTCATGGAATCTTTCCAGACAGGTTTACATTTATGAGTTACGATAATTTTTACATCTTTCTCTCCCAAAATCCAATCTGAATACCACAAGAATACTTGCTAGATAATTGTGGTAAAGTTATCTCTGGTAGATCTTTAAGCTGACTCACCATTAATTCCTTTAGGGTTTGACCATCTAAGCTCAAAAAGCAAACATTTCTGCCAAGTTCCTTCTTATTTTCTGAATTCATATGTGGATGGAGGAGCTACCCACATGTGTTAGTCATTTCTGTGCAGCATGTTTCATATGATCTTTACTCTCTCACCTTCCCCACTCGCTTAGATTAATGCGTGCCCTAATGCATCCTTTAATGCTGACCTTACTAAGAAATGCTAGTGCAGTCCCCACTCCATTCAACCTGAGAGAAGATCTCCAGTGTATTTGAAATCGTAAATAACTCACCATCACTAAAATGTGGAGGTCCTTAATCAAAATATTATTTTGTTTGCTTTTGTTTAGGAAGGAAGAGGAAGGGAATTCCACTATGCCAGTCACAGTGATTGACAGAAATGAAGCATGAAAGAGAGCAACTCTGTTTATGAGCCAGGAAGGTGAAAACTAGACAAGACCTGGATCATATATTTTTAACAACTCAATAAATTTCTTTCACCCATTTCCCAAATCTTCATGTTCCAGCCAGAAAAGAATGACATCAAGTTTCAGTTAGAAATGAATTTTTGTTTGTGAAGGCTGGAAAGATATAAGACTATAAAACATATTTTTAATGAAATTGCAATATCCTCCAGAGTATCACTCAAATCTAGCCTTTGGGGCCATGCTAGTCTTATAGGAAAGATAACCTATAGCAACGTCTTTGTGCTACTTCAGCAACAAAATTCTGGATAGGTCTGAAACAGTCCTTTTTTATGTTGAATTCTGTATTGGTCTCTCATTATGTTAGAATAAAATCCGACTTATTTCACTGCTGCAAACCCTTAACATTCAGAAAGGAATTAGTAAAGAATTGATTATGGTATGTATGTTTTGTGGACTAGGCTTGACAAGTTTACAGCCAACCAATAGTCAAATTATGCCAGGGTGAGAAGGTATTGGCTTATGTCTCATTTTTGAGAAATTCCAAGGAAAGAAATTTGTCTTAGAAAGTTAAAAATTATTGTTCCTTCTAATTCCATATTCCTCTACCTTAGAGCGATTTTGCTATCCCTTATTGAAATGGTATAGTATAGTTGAAAGATCATAGACTTTGAAGCCAAACTAAAAGATTGAAAACATGGCTGTGCAAATTATTAGCTGTAGGTGAAGGCTTGGAAAAAGTTTAACAGCTAGACTCCTGTTTCCTCTGCAAAAAGCCAATAATCATACTCATCTTTCAGGATTGTTCAGAACAAATGAGCTATAAATCATATTAACAAATACCTAACTTGCTACTCTGTACATTTCCTTATTTCCCATGGCAGCATTTTCATTTACCCTCAATGCTGAATGATAGCTTTTCAAAATCTAAGAAATATGTCATAAATTTTTTCCTCCCCTATTTCCTCCTGTTCCTTACTTTTCACCAGAACAAATTTATTTTGGAAGATGTTTCTAAACATATGCCAAATGGATTCAATTGAAATAATAATCACAAAGGACTCTATTCCCAAACAAGTCAGCTAGATCTTAACCATAAAATTAATAGCTCTCAAAAGAAGAGTGAGGTTCCCTGGAGAACCTGGAAATGGATGATATAGGCAACACTGGAAATGGATGATATAGGCAAAATCATCAACATCACACAATTTGAGAACAGTTGTAAGAGAGCCACCTGATCCTAATAATCTTCTCTATAATAATCCCTACCACCTGCCTCTTTCTCCTAACATGTGCCTCTCTTAACACATCCAAGCTTCTCAAAGAAGTGAATAATATCTGTATACCTATCATGAATATATATGATAGCCAATAATGTAAATTGTAACACATGTGCAATTGTTCTGTTTATTCTGTATGAGTGTGGGAAATTATGAAATGTTCATGAATTTCAAAAGAAGGAATTATGAACAATTTTGAGTATCTCAACCAACAATATGTTTTACAGAATATCCGACTAGCAATAGTTCTTCACTCCAGCCTAACATTCGCATATTTGTTATTTTATTTATTTTTTACATATGTTTACTCAGTATATTTTACTTGGCACCTTTTATGCATGAGGAAATCTTTTATGTGGTGGGATAGAAAACAAGTAAGACAAATGAACATCCTACTCTTTTGGACACTACATTTCAGTGTGTTTGGGGAAATCAGAAAGTCAAAAGGTAAACAAGATAATTTCAGATTGTGACAAGAGGTGTGTTGAAAATAACAGTGATGTGATTGATTGGAAATGTTATTTCCCCATATTCACATATTTATCTCTTCCTATTTGTCTCTTCTTCACCCTTATTTCTATAACCATCTTATTCTCTACCACTACTACTTTCATCATTGAGTTCAAAATTCCTTGGATAATTGAGACAGAAATCAGTATTACCCTGATTTCTATTAATCACAGTGAAACAGTGAGTTTTGGCTCGCTCTCTCTAGGAACTTGCTTGTTATGTTCTGCCTATTTCAAATGGGTATAGTCAGCAACTATAGATATGAATTCAAATGCACAATTATGGCAGGGAATTCCAGTAAGAAATAATGAGGCTTTACTTCTGGTAACAATGAGCATATATAGGAGCCAACATCTTTGTTCAAAATACATGGCATGAAAATTCAGTGATCCTTGGAGAAATATCTAATTCCAGCAAAAGTAAAAAGTTAGCTTCGAACACACATGTTATGTCATAAATTAAAGAAGTGCTCAAACCTTATTGGACAACCCAAAAAAAGGGTAAAATAAGCAAAATGAGATTGTGGAAAAAATTTGGAGAACGTTGATCGTTACAAAATTATTCATAACATATTGAATGAAATCAAGTACTTAATATTTGCATTCATACAGAAAAAGTAACATTGGAAAAAGAAGGGAAACACTTTATAGAAGAGTACTAACGTAAGTATAGAAGTAAAAAATAGAAAATCTCCATTAGTAACCATCAATTTCATGAACTATTTCTGGAAAGGGTCATTAATGATGTTAAAACCCTGAAAAGGTTTCCAAACTGCAGGATATTACATTGTTGTAAAGATCTCTCTCTCTCTCTCTCTCTTTCTGTCTCTGTCTCTTTCTCTCTCTACTGAGATTTGAACTCAGGGCTTCACCCTTGTGAGGCAGGCACTCTACTGCCTGAGCCATGCCTCCAAACAAAGTTACTGGCTTTACACTGGAAAAATTATTGAAAACAATTTTAACCAACTGAACAAAGTTGACACCATGAGTATGCAAAAAAAAAAAAGATACTTATAGTTGGGGTCATTCAACAAAACACCTGACCTGTAATCCTCAAAACTGTCAGTATCAGCAAGGGCAGACACACGACTTTTGGAAAAATTTTTTATTAAATGAATCTAAACAAACATGACAATTTAAAAACCTGTGATTCTGAATTGGATCCTAAGGGAAAACAATTAAAAAGGACATGATTGGGATAATTGACAATTTTGAATATGGATAGTATATTAGATATTATTATATTAATGTTAAATTTTTTAAGTATGATAATGATATTGTGATTATGTAGGAGGACTTTCTTGTTCTGAGGAGATATGTGATGTAGTATTTAAGGAGAGTGGGAGGATGTGACAAAAAGGTAACCATTGGAGGAACAAGATGATGCGTTTACAGATTCTTATTGTGATACTTCTTCAGATTATCTATAAATTTGAATGTTTTTCAAAATAAAAGGTTTGGGAAATATCAATAGCTTATCCCAATATAAAGGAAATTTAGGGCCATCTAATCAGAGAAACGATGACAAAAAACACCTCGGGCTAATCTGTCAACAGATATCAGGTAACCAGCTTCCTGGTCAGTGCTTGAAGAAGACAGACAATAAGATGACTTTCAGGGGTATCCTGCTCACTCCTGGTGTTCACAGTTTTGTGTAATCACTGCCTGTGAGTACCTTCTATCAATGGAATATGACAAAGGTGATGGGATAGTCACTCATCGATTATATTAGATTATCATTATGTGATACTTTCTTATTTTATCATTACCCAACATTTTAGATGTGGAAATTGAGGTGCAGAAATTACAAGTGCTTTGCCCAATATCCACAGTAAGTAATTAAAAACTGACAGGCATACCCAGGTCAGTTTGACTCCAGACCCTGTCCCTATAACCACTATTCTCCCCTGTATGATGTAGGCCTGCACAGTGTATTGAAGGAGGAATAAATTGTAGAAGGCTATTATAGAAATTTAGAATGAAGGAGTCATAATAATGATTCTAAAAGTGTGGTTGTCAAACTGGCAGCATCAACATCACTGTGTTAAACATACAAATTCTTGTGTTTCACTCCAGACTTACTGAATCAGAGACTGTGACAGTGGGGCCCAGAAATCAGTGCTTTAACAATCCTTCCAAGGAATATGATCCTCACTAAAAATTTAGAACCACTGAAGTAAAATAATAGCAAGATAGGGGCAAAGAAAAAAATAACATGACTTGGAGAGGACATAGGGAATTTAAAAATATTTGCACGTTCTCCATGTTTGAAGCATAAGCAATAGGAATAATAATGGTAACAGATGAAAAGAAGAAAAAAACTGTTTTCTCCATCAATTTGATGTTAGGCAACTTTCGGCAACTACATTCTGGATAGACAAAAATAACTTAATAGTGAGTGCCTTCCTAACTATCCTAATAGTTAAAGCAAAGCATCAAGTTATTTGTATTCTATATTGAGGTAAGAAGGGGTGGGTGTTAGCAGTAGGAGGTGTGCAGTCCAGTTAAGCATAAAAGAAAAAAAGATGCAAAGCCCCTGTGCAAATGGAAGGAATGTAGACGTTAATTGTAAATACATGCACATGTGGCTTGTATGATAGAATGAGTCAAGGAGATGACTATATTAATAAGGGCAGTATTATAACAAATGGAGATAATCAAACGCTGCAGCATTAACTGGGCTACATCAGAAAGTGTACTGCTTTTAGATGCTTGCCTTTCAACCTCATTGGAAATTGCAAACTACACCCCTTTCAAGGAAAATCTGTTCTACCTGAAAGAGTATCAAAAGCCTTTAGCTCAGTCAAATTAATTGCATTACCATTTGCCATGGCTGAGGAAAACACCAGGAATTAATGATAAACAAACCCATCTTATGAGCTAAATTTCTAAGGAATTGCTTCTGATCAACTAACCTAATAGGACCAACATATTTGGATACCACTTGGAACTTTTCAAAGCATTTTAGCAACTGTTCTCTTAATTGAGACTTGACTGGTAAGTAAAGCAAAGAAGTTATTATTGATTCAATTTTATGGCAAGGGAATGCAAGTTTCCTATGACGAATGCCATTTTTAGTTCAAGTTGTCATTCTAGGCCAAGTTTGTCCTATATTACTTCCTCTTCCTTTAAAATGAGTTTTTTAAAAGGGGTTCTTCATTCCCTCATGCAAATACACTCTGAAGGGTTCATCCTCCAGGCTTTCAAATGAGATTACATATGTCTGAATTTTAGCAGAATACAAGATTTGAGATCAAGTTCCCCCCCAACAGATTTTTTTCTTCTTAAAATATCATGAACATTACCCATATCATTAAAATATTTTTCTACCATAAAATTGTTTTTTTAGTTTTGCACTATTATTAATGTTAACACAAATATCCTTATGTATAAATATTTGCACATATCTCTTTTTTCCTCAGGATAAATCCTAGCAGTAGAATCACTGGGGCCAAGTGTTACAATCATTTCAAAAGTCCATACTGTTGTAACATACCCAAGAAAGAACTTACCTATTTATTTTCCTCTCAATGGTAGTAGAAAGCACAGCCTTCTGTGAATCTTGGTTTCCAGTTTGATAGCTGAGCTTGTTGTCTTATTTAGGTGATTTGCATTTTTTGTTGACTAGTAGATTGAATAATTTATAATTATAAGTAGATTGCTCATTTACTTTTCCTCTTCTGTTATTCTGTTCATCTTTTTATTTTAGGGATCTGTATACTTTTGCTTTAAAAGGGCCAGATGACCAACATTTTAGGCTTTGCAGCTATATGGGCTTTGTCACAACTACTTAACTCTGCCACTCCAGTACAAAAGCATCCACAGAGAATGTGTAAATGAATAGTTAAAACTTGAAAAAAAGCAGGTGATGGATCCACAGGCCATAGTTCACTGTCCCCTGGTTTACTTCATTATGTTGTTGGAGATATTTGTCATTCTTTTACTGATTTTGGAAAAGTTCTGATTATATTAAGGACATTAATCCTTTGTAATCTATGTTGGAAATGCTTCCCAATTTGTTCTAAATTTTTGTATATTTAAATCTATTATCTTTCTCCTTTTCATTTCTAACTGTTTTTTTGCTAGAAAATTTTCTCCACTATGAAAACATTAACTAATTACCCATGTTTTCTTCTATGGTTTAATTTTTGTGAATCATTCTTAACTCTATTTGGAAATAATTTTGGTGCAATGCTTGGAGTAGAAAACTGATCATATTTTCCAACATGCTGAAAAACTTACAGAAATTGTATTGCATTTGAACTTGGGACACTTGGTGGGTTTTTTTGTGCAGTTTTATTCTACTTTATGTGTCCCCTTTGATGAGACAACTACAAAACAACATCTGAGGCACAATCTCCAGGATTGGAGGCTGAGATGGACACCAAAATTATTAAGACTGAAACTTCATTGCATTTGAACTTGGAGGTTTATTTTTTATTTTCTATTTTTCATTTTGTTTTATTTTATTTTATTTATATATATATTTTTTTCTTTCATTTACTTATTTTTTTATTTTTATTCATATCTTTTTATTTTCAATCCTCTCTCCGTCTCTCTAATGCCTTTTCAGCTTACGATTGATTAGTACACTGTCTCTCCCTGTTTATATCTTTGAAACTTTTTTCATTTGTTCCTTTGTTTTGTTTTTTTTTCTTTCTCCTTCATTATTTGTTTTTCCCTTTTCCTTTAACTTCTTTGCTTTCCATCCCCTCTCACCCTTCCATTCTAAATATCACTAGTGTTATTATTATAAGACAGAAAATACTTAATTGCACACAGTACAGGGACAATAACAACACAAAGGGCAATGATGGGAAGACAGAAAAAACAGGGAAACCAGTTTCCCTACAGCAAAAAATTAGTACAAGAACCAGAGGGAAATTAAGAAAACAGATACTCAGATCCAGACTCCAACAAAATGAAGATAAACTATGCCAAAGAACCCAATGAAGCCCACAAGAATAATTTAAAAGAAGACATGCTACAGGTACTCAGTGAGAATTTTATTGAGATGATACTGGATATGGTCAACCAAAATGTACAGGGGACAATCAAGAAATTCCAAGACAACAAAAATAGAGAATTTGAAAAAGCAAAAGAAGAAATAAAGGAAACCATAGAAGTACTGTATAAAGACCAAAGTGAAATAGAGAACATGATTAATAAAGAGATAAATGAACTCAGGACAAAAATAGACAACATAAAAGAGGAAATCACACAGGATATGGAAAACCTCAGAAAAAAGAATGAAATAGAACTGCAAAACAAAATGGAAGGCTAATCCAGCAGAATAGAACAAACAGAAGACAGAATCTCAGAACTTGAAGAAGAAATGGTAATTAAAGGAAAAACGGAAGAACTATTAATTAAACAACTCAAGACTTGTGAAAATAAATTGCAAAAACTCACTGACTCCATCAAAAGACAAGACTTGAGAATCATGGTCATTGAAGAAGGAGAAGAGGTGCAAGCAAAGGGAATGTGTAATATATTCAACAAAATAATAACAGAAAATTTCCCAAATCTAGAGAAAGATATTCCCATACAGATGCAAGAGGCCTCCAGGACACCAAACAGACCAGATCAAAATAGAACTACCCCATGACATATCATCATTAAAACAACAAGTTCAGAAACTAGGGAAAGAATATTGAAGGCTGTAAGAGAGTAAAAACAAATAACACACAAAGGTAAACCAAACAAAGTCGCAGCAGACTTCTCAACAGAAACATTAAAAGCAAGAAGAGCGTGGGGTGAGATCTTCCAGGCACTGAATGAAAATAACTTCAACCCCAGAAAAATCTACCTAGCAAAACTATCATTCAAAATAGATGGAGCAATAAAAGTCTTCCATGATAAGCAGAAACTAAAACAATATGTGATCACGAAGCCACCACTACAAAAGATTCTTCAACGGATTCTGCACACAGAAAGTGAAACCCAACTTAACCATGAAAAGACAGGCAGCACAAAACCACAGGAAAAGAAAAAGCAAGAGAAAGTAAAGAGTAACCTCAATTTAGGTACACACAATCAAACTTTCAAACAACAAAGACAACTAAATGACAGCAAGCATCACATACCTATAAGTACTAACACTTAATGTTAATGGACTTAATTCACCCATCAAAAGGCACCATTGGACGAAATGGATTAAAAAGGAAAATCCAACAATTTGTTGCTTATAAGAGACCCACCTCACTGACAAATAAGCATAGGCTTAGGATGAAAGGCTGGAAGAAGATTTACCAAGCCAATGGCCCCCGAAAACAGGCAGGAGTAGCAATACTTATCTCTGACAAAGTAGACTTCAAACCTACATTGATCAAATGAGATAAAGAAGGACATTCCATACTAATAAAAGGGGAAATAGACCAAAAGGAAATAATAATTATCAACCTGTATGCACCCAATGTCAACACAT
Source organism: Castor canadensis (assembly GCF_047511655.1). NCBI lineage: Eukaryota > Metazoa > Chordata > Mammalia > Rodentia > Castoridae > Castor > Castor canadensis. Next base: position 26,482,274 of record NC_133405.1, read on the forward strand.
CCAATTTCATCAAACATACCTAGAAAGACCTAAAAGCATATATTAATTCCAACACAGTGGTTGTGGGAGAATTTAACATCCCATTATCATTAGTAGATAGGTCATCCAAACAAAAACTCAATAAAGAAATTCAAGATCTAAAATATACAATAGATCAAATGGACCTAGTTGATGTCTACAGAACATTTCATCCAACTTCTACACAATATACATTCTTCTCAGCAGCCCATGGAACCTTCTCCAAAATAGATCATATCCTAGGGCACAAAGCAAGCCTCAGCAAATATAAGAAAATAGAAATAATACCATGCATACTATCTGACCACAATGCAGTAAAAGTAGAACTCAACAACAAAAGTAAATACAAAAAACATGCAAACAGCTGGAAACTAAATAACTCATTACTTAATGAACAATGGATCATCAATGAAATAAAAGAGGAAATTAAAAAGTTCCTGGAAGTCAATGAAAATGAAAACACAACCTACCAGAACCTATGGGACACAGCTAAGGCAGTCTTGAGAGGAAAGTTTATAGCCATGAGTGCATATATTAAAAAGACTGAAAGATCCCCAAAAAAAAAAAAAAAAAGACTGAAAGATCCCAAATCAATGACCTAATGATACTTCTCAAATTCCTAGAAAAACAAGAACAAGCATATCCCAAAACAAATAGAAGGAGAGAAATAATAAAAATAAGAGCTGAAATCAATGAAATAGAAACCAAAAAAACCATACAAAGAATTAATGAAACAAAAAAGTTGGTTCTTTGAAAAAATAAACAAGATCAAGAGACCCCTGGCAAACCTGACTAAAATGAGGAGAGAAACAACCCAAATTAGTAGAATATGGAATGCAAAAGGGGAGATAACAACAAACACCATGGAAGTCCAGGAAATCATCAGAGACTATTTTGAGAAACTATATTCAAATAAATTCAAAAATCTTAAAGAAATGGACAGATTTCTAGATACATATGATCATCCAAAACTGAACCAAAAGGAAATTAATCACCTGAATAGATCTATAACACAAAATGAAATTGAAGCAGCAATCAAGAGTCTCCCCATAAAGAAAAGTCCAGGACCTGATGGATTCTCTGCTGAATTCTATCAGACCTTTAAAGAAGAACTGATACCAACCCTCCTTAAACTGTTCCATGAAATAGAAAGGGAAGGAAAACTGCCAGTATCACACTTATCTCAAAACCAGGCAAAGACACCTCCAAAAAGAAGAACTATAGGCCAATCTCCTTGATGAATATTGGTGCAAAAGTCCTCAACAAAATAATGGCAAACCGAATTCAACAACACATTAAAAAGATTAGTCACCATGACCAAGCAGGCTTCATCCCAGGAATGCAGGGGTGGTTCAACATATGAAAATTAATAAACGTAATAAACCAAATTAACAGAAGCAAAGACAAAAACCACTTGATCATCTCAATAGATGCAGAAAAAGCCTTTGGTAAGATCCAACACCATTTCATGATAAAAGCTCTAAGAAAATTAGGAATAGAAGGAAAATACCTCAACATTATAACAGTTATATATGACAAACCTACAGCCAGCATTATACTTAATGGAGAAAAACGGAAACCATTCCCTCTAAAATCAGGTACCAGACAAGGATGCAAACTATCTCCACCCTATTCAACATAGTACTGGAATTTCTAGCCATAGCAATTAGGCAAGAAGAAGGAATAAAAGGAATACAAATAGGTAAAGAAACTGTCAAAATATCCCTATTTGCAGACGACATGATCCTATACCTTAAAGACCCAAAGAACTCTACTCAGAAGCTTCTGGACATCATCAATAGCTATAGCAAGGTAGCAGGATATAAAATCAACATAGAAAAATCATTAGCATTTCTATACACTAATAATGAACAAACTGAAAAAGAATGTATGAAAACAATTCCATTTACGAAAGCCTCAAAAAAAAAAATCAAATACCTAAGTGTAAACCTAACAAAAGATGTGAATTACCTCGACAAGGATGACTATAAACTTCTGAAGAAAGAGATTGAGGAAGACTATAGAAAGTGGAGAGTTCTCCCATGCTCATGGGTTGGTAGAATCAACATAGTAAAAATGTCTATACTCCCAAAAGTAATCTATATGTTTAATGCAATTCCCATCAAAATTCCAATGACATTCATTAAAGAAATTGAAAAATCTACTGTTAAATTTATATGGAAACACAAGAGGCCACGAATAGTCAAGGCAATACTCAGTCAAAAGAACAATGCTGGAGGTATCACAATACCTGACTTCAAACTATATTACAAAGCAATAACAATAAAAACAGCATGGTACTGGCACAAAAACAAACATGAAGACCAGTGGAACAGAATAGAGGACCCAGATATGAAGCCACACACTATAACCAACTTGTCTTTGACAAAGGTGCTAAAAATAAACGATGGAGAAATAGCAGCCTCTTCAACAAAAACTGCTGGGAAAACTGGTTAGCAGTCTGCAAAAACTGAAACTAGATCCATATATATCACCCTATACCTATATTCACTCAAAATGGATCAAGGATCTTAATATCAGACCCTAAAGTCTAATGTTGATACAGGAAAGAGTAGGAAATACTCTGGAGTTAGTAGGTATAGGTAAGAACTTTCTCCCCAGAACCCCAGCAGCACAGCAACTAAGAGAGAGCATAGATAAATGGGACCTCATAAAACTAAAAAGCTTCTGTTCATCAAAAGAAATGGTCTTTAAACTGAAGAGAACACCCACAGAGTGGGAGAAAATATTTGCCAGCTACACATCAGACAAAGGACTGATAACCAGAACATACAGGGAACTTAAAAAACTAAATTCTCCCAAAACTAATGAACCAGTAAAGAAATGGGCAAGTGAACTAAAGAGAACTTTCTCAAAAGAAGAAATGCAGATGGCCAAGAAATACATGAAAAAATGCTCACCATCTCTAGCAATAAAGGAAATGCAAATTAAAACCACGCTAAGATTCTACCTCACCCCTGTTAGAATAGCCATCATTAGCAACACCACCACCAATAGGTGTTGGTGAGGATGCGGGGAAAATAGAACCATCTTACACTGTTGGTGGGAATGTAAACTAGTACAACCACTCTGGAAAAAAATTTGGAGGCTACTTAATAGCTAAACATTGATCTACTATTTGATCCAACAATACCACTCTTGGGGATATACCCAAAAGACTGTGACACAGGTTACTCCAGAGGCAACTGCACACCCATGTTTATAGCAGCTCCATTCACAATAGCCAAGTTATGGAAACAGCCATGATGCCCCACCACTGATGAATGGATCAAGAAATGTGGTATCTATACACAATGGAATTTTATGCAGCCATGAAAAAGAACGAAATGTTATCATTCGCTGGTAAATGGATGGAATTGGAGAACATCATTCTGAGTGAGGTTAGCCTGGCCCAAAAGACCAAAAATCATATGTTCTCCCTCATATGAGGACATTAGATCAAGGGCAAACACAACAAGGGGATTGGACTTTAAGCACATGATAAAAGCGAGAGCATACAAGGGAGGTGTGAGGATAGGTAAGACACCTAAAAAATTAGCTAGCATTTGTTGACTTTAACGCAGAGAAACTAAAGCAGATACCTTAAAAGCAACTGAGGCCAATAGGAAAAGGGGACCAGGAACTAGAGAAAAGGTTAAATCAAAAAGAATTAACCTAGAAGGTAACACACACGCACAGGAAATTAATGTGAGTCAACTCCCTGTATATCTATCCTTATCTCAACTAGCAAAAACCCTTGCTATACTCTCTCTTCAACAAAATTAGAGATAAGGGCAAAATAGTTTCTGCTGGGTATTGGGGGGGATGGGGGGATTGGGAAGTGGCGAAGTGGGTGGTAAGGGAGTGGGAGGGGGCAGGGCGGAGACATGACCCAAGCATTGTATGCACATATGAATAATAAAACAATAAAAAATAAATAAATAAAATAAAATACACAATCTATGGCATGAATTTACATTTTTTCTATCATAACAGAGTCATTGTCAAACCATTCATTTTCTTGTAGTCTCACTGTAAATATATTTTGAAGGATGGATATAGGACAATATGTAAAATAGAACAGAGCATTTTATGTTTATTAACATTCTATGACTTTCAAAAGATAAAATATTTTAGATCTATTATAGTGATAACTATGTAACTTTTTTGCACTAGAAAAATGATGAATACATTTTACTAACTCTGCATTTGAAAAAGAGTATAATTTTAATATTCTGCAGTAGGCTTTTAGAATAAAGTGAAGATTAATTAAAATATTTCAAAAAGTAGTTCCTTCTATGTAATTACATTGTTTGCATGTTGAATGAAACTTGGTTTATACTGTTCCAAATACCTTATAAGCATTTACTACTTGTAATCCTGGCAGTGCCCTTGTATGGTCTATTAAGTTACAAGAACTTGTCATGCATTACAAAGAAGCCAAGACATGGAAGTAAAATGATTTGCCCTAGGAGGTGTAGCCTGTTAATGAATACATGTGACCCTTCATGTCTCATCAACATCTCTATACCTAACCTCACATACTTGTAGGTGACTGTGTATGGCAAATTCTTTCCAGCTGTTACCATGAGGCCTTAAGTGAAGAAAATGGATCTACCTCTTCTTGGAAGTGTTCCCTCCTTTAACTTTAATCACAACCTTCCTTCATTTTCTTTCTGTATCTATGAACATAGCTTATGTTATATTAACTTGCATCATTTAGAAATATTATAAAATGGCTCAAACTTAACCCAAGTATTTCCTTTGTTTCCAAATCTATTGGTAGCTTCTTGGCACTGGAAATAATATTATCTGAGTTTATTTTCTCTCTCCTTTTACCTAGTTCAGGCTCCAGAACGATATATAGTAAAAACCTGATACTGAATCATTCTTTTTTTTAAATTCATTTATTCATATGTGCATACATTGTTTGGGCCATTTCTACCCCCTGGCCCCTGCCCCCTCCCTCTCTACTCTCCCTCCCCTCGCTTCAAGGCAGAACCTGTTCTGCCCTTTTCTCCAGTTTTGTTGAAGTGTAGACATAAGCAATAATAAGAAAGACAAAGTGTTTTTGCTAGTTGAGTTAAGGATAGCTATACAAAGAGATTCCTAGCATTGCTTCCATGTACAAATGTGTTATAACTCGAATTGATTCATCTCTACCTGATCTTTTCACTAGTTCCTGATCCCCTTCCCATATTGATCTCTGTTGCCTTAAAGTTTCTGTATTAGTTCCTCTGCACTGGGGACATCAGACACTTTCATGTTTTGAGTTTCATACCTATCCCCATACCTCCCGTATGTGCTCTCCCCTTAGCATGTGACCCAACTCCAACAACATTGCTATATTTGCCCTAGATCTAAAGTCTGCATATGAGGGAGAACATACAATTTTTGGTCTTCTGAGCCTGGCTGACCTCGCTCAGAATGATGTTCTCCAGTTCCATCTGTTTACTTGAGAATAATAAGATTTCATTCTTCTTCATGGCTGAGTAAAACTCCATTGCGTATAAGTACCACATTTTCTTAATCCATTTGTCAGTAGTAATGTCATTGTGTTATAATGCATGTAAACAATTTGTACAATTGATAGCACCTAGAACAAACTCAATAGATGTGAACCGGTAATATAAACTACATTTAGGACCTTCCCTTTGCAAACTGTGATAAACAAAGTGAGAACTTAGTACTTCTCTTTCTTCCTTTCCATGCATCCTGATTTTTTTTTCTCTGTGTCACTCTCTATTCCGCCACCATATCCAAGTGGGAGTTACTGAAGTGTTCAGGGAGGTCTTTTCATGGAAGCTAAATGATTATACAATACTGCAGTGACCCCATCTCTATCTAAGCTAGTTATGTATAATATGCTCATATTTTTACATGTTTGAGTCTGTAATTTTCCATTTCCTGCTTAAGAAAATGTCCCTGGTAATTAATACAGAATGTCTGATTCCAGGAGCCATGCCTCAAGAGAGTTTTCCTGTGTGTGATGTGCATTAGTTATTAGTGACTGCCTAGCATTCATTTATAAAGCTGAAAATAGGCCTGTTTTCTATCACATACAGCATGTTCATAATAACTGTGCAACTTCTGGCAGGTTACATCTCTCCACGAAGCTATACATTTTTCAGAGAAGGAAATCTTTATCTTTATTACATGACAGCTCATGTGCTCACATCCATCACTTTTTTGAGCATAGCTTATTTGTAGCCTGGTGAGAGTTATATAATCTAGCACTATAATTTCAACAAAGAAACGAGAGGGAATTAAGAAAGAGGTGCCTTACTTGCCTTTCCAAAACATCTCTTGTGTTAGTAGAAGTGAAATTTCAGTTCAGTGGCAAATTTCTTCTGCCCATTTCAAATACCATTTTTTTACATGGTTCTCACTAAAATAGACCTAAAGCCTTATATCTTTTGAAAGCCATTGAATTTTGATTAAAAAAATGCTCTCATCTATTTTACATTATCCTGCATCCATCATGTAAAGTGTATGTACAATGGGATTAGAAGAAAAAGAATGATTGAACAATGACTTTGTTAGGATAGCAGAAATGTAAATTCATGCCATAGATTGCATATTTTAGAGCCTCCATTTTGTGCCTTGCCCTGAAGTTGTAAGGATATAGAGTAATTTTTGAATCAAAAACAGGAAAGAATTGAGAAAGAAATACTATTTTCCAATATTGCAGGATTAATCTTCCTACAGGTGTTCTATGTGAAAGCCATTCCTTCTTTGCTCAACCCGTAGAGAAAGGACATCTAACTCCACAGTACACTCTCACCTGGCTGAGAGCAGATAACAGAGGGTGATAATTGTGATGAAAGGGTGCCTTTATCACCTTCTCTCCCTACACACACAAATAAGAACATAAAATGCCATTTTAAGAAAGGAAGAATTATTTTTAGGTCAAACTCATTGAGAAACTAATTTAAGGTTAACATCAAAGGAGTCTGAGCACAATGCTACACACCTTCAATCCCAGCATTTGGGAGTCTGAGCAGGAGGATCACAAGTTTGAGGCTAGCCTGGGTTGCATAGCAAGTTCAACATTTGCATGGAAAATATAGTGAGAAACAGTCTCAAAAAAAAAAAGCAGTTCTGGATGGCAATAAAGTCACCAAAGGACAAGATTCTTCTCACACGCCATGTATTTTAGATAAAATGGATGTTCCATAATCCCAGAGGAAGTTAAGAAAATTTATGGGTTGATTTTATGCAAATAAGCAACAGCTGTCAAAGGCATCTGTCCACACCTGGCTGTCTACCTGGTCACAGCCCAGCCACCAATGACTGCAGCAGAATTGGGTCCACAGGGAAGTCTGACTGTGTACCTGATGGATACAGAGCAGAAAGCCATGTTGTGCACAAACAGAATCAACGTGGATGAACAGAAGACAAACTGAGTATTTCACCATTAGCTTAGAGCTATGCTATGTCCATGTCACCTGCAATCATTTCTGCCAAAGTGGTTAGATGTCTGTAAAACACCTCCACCTTCTCGTAACCAACTATTGGTGAATCTGTCATTCTCCGAATTTGACTAAATTAATCTTGTGATAATTTTTATTTTTGGCTAGTCTCTTCTCTATGGAATAATAATTTAATGATTCTAATTGTTTCAATTTATCTTAAAAGTACTTACTTGGATTATTAAATATGAAGGTTGAGAGGTAACTTAATTACGGGTCATGGAGACAAGTGATTTTCAAACTTTAATGTGCATACAAATCACCTGGGCCTTTGTTAAATGCTTCTAAAAGTGTGGTTCAGGGATTAACAGTATCAACATCACTTGAGAGTTAGAGCCTGGAACTCAAAGGCTCTGCCCAGAACTATTGAATTGTAAGAGTCACTAATCACAGGTGATTCTTATGCACATGATAGGCTGGGTAACATGTAGCAAATCAAATCCTTTTAAGATTTAATGTGGCATGGGGACTTTCCCCTACCCCATTCTTTTTCAGAGTCTGGTGAATATACTTTCTCCAGACTTATTCAGTTCCCCAAATTATCACTGACCATCTCCTATGCTGTAAGCACTTGGGGCGTAGTCATTAATAAAACATTTTCTGTCCTTGAATCTTTGTTTTCCTCCTCATTGCTCAGGATTACCAAAGTCCCCTTTTTGAATCTCTTGCAATTTTAAGATGTGGAGCCACCAAAGCCCAGTCTATAGCTGATTTTAGATGAAAGGAAGAGAAACTCTACATTTGATTATAAGACTATTTTCCTAACTGGGTCTCCCTATCTAAACTTGCTCCTTCCAATCATGTATTCATACAGCACCCTAATAATCTTTTGACACTTTTCACCATTTTGCTTTCTATGACCTAGTCATACGTTTTCCAGTTACTTAAAAAACAGCAAATTCAATCATACTATAGTGGTTTCATCTATGCTCTCTTCTACCTATGAACTATCTTCTCATTATCTGGTCAGAATTGATTAATTTTTCAGAAGTTATTTTAAGAGGAACGTCTTCAGAGAAGATCTCCCCTAATCAATTACTTTCAATCTAAATCAGGTCTTGTTAGCATCGCTCATCTCACTGCTTTATATATTATACAAATATAACGTGTAACTTTATGGTCGTCTATTAATTGTCTTTCCATAATCTAGGATCCATGAAGACAGGAACTTTGGTCTTCCATGTGTCTCTTAGGCTTAGAGTAGTAGTTGCCATACTGTGCAGGCTATAAACATTTATGAAATGCAACATATGTATTGTCTCACCAGCCTATCTAATGTTACTGGCTTTGTTACTTTTTAACCCATTGTTCACTTTTATTCTCCTGAGACTGACTTGTTGATTAATGTCTTTATTTATATGTTACTGTCTGTCTTGTCCCACTAGAATATAAATTCCATACCAATGCAAAATTTCTGGGTTTGAATCTTTACCACTTAGTGCATATATACCTGTGGGAAAATTGTTTAAATTAGCTCCCATGCCTCATTAGTAAAATGGTGGTCATAATTATCCCTACCTCACCAGGGCTGTTGTAAGAATTCATTGAAAAATAAACTACCTAGCAGAGTGACTGCATAAAATAAGCATTATGAGTACTAACTATTGTGATGATGGTAGTCATTATCATTACTATTCATCTCTATTTTCTTGGCAAATAGCACCAGGTGATTCATGAATTTGTTTCTCATATTATGCCTTGTTATCCATTAAAGTGACATTGTATTTGATATATATTTGGCTATTAATAAACAGTGCCCATTTACCAATTTTTATGTTATATATTTATATATATCATGATGTATTAAAAATGTCCTATTAGGATGGTGGGTGGAAGAGAAGTAAGTTAGCCTTTGCTGCTATACTTCTCATTTTGGGAAAAAATAGGGTGACATCCTAAAACCAACTCCAGTCCCTTACTATACATATTCTCTTTTCAGAAAATTCTTCAATTAAACTCTTCAATACATACCAAATCCCCATCACCACTTGGCCCTTGGCAAATATAAATTTTAAATTGATTTTAGTCTCATTGTGACAATAACTTCTGCCTGAGCAAGAAATGTCTTCTTAGGGTAGAACTGGATGCTAATTTAAATTCTATTTTTCCACAAATATTGAAACATTGAGACAAGTTTGAGCAGGGAGATTCAAATACTTAATTCAACCCTCTCTCCATATATATGAAATAGAGAAGCTTAGTGATTTATCATGCTCTGTATTTTATTGTACTGTCATTTTTAGTATATTTAAGTTTGGTTAATATAATCTTGACAGCAGGGTGGAATGTAATTTAAATTTTAATATTTTCAGCTGCAGCAATGATAATGTATTATTTCTGCATATGGAAAGATACTGATTCTCTGATTGATATAGTGAAGGGGACAAAATATATTCTCAGGTTACTTTTTTAAAACAGAAGTGAAAAATTACCTCACTCTATCCCAGATGTCATGACAAATTAGACACTCTGAATTATTCACTAAATTTCTTGGTATTAAAGTTCTCATCAGGTTTGGAATTATTTATTTTATACATTAAGGGATCTTAAAATAATTTAATTGTCAAACTTTTTCTTTTGACATTAAAACCTCATTAATTGTTTGAACTTCCCTAATGCCAAAATACCTAACATAAAATGCTCCAAAATCTGAAACTTTTGGGGGACCTATATGATATCAGCAGTGGTAAATTCCACAGTTGATGGTAAACACACATACACTAAAAATATTGTAGAAAATTTTCTTCAGTCTATATGGATAAGGAACATAATATGCATAAGTGAATTTTGTGTTTAGACCTCATTATATATTTGCAAATATTCCAAAATAACCCACAGAAAATCCTGAATCCAAAACATTTCTGGTCTCAAGCATTTTAGATAAGGGATACTCAACCTATATAAGAACATTACTCAATAATTCTAGATTAGGCTAAATCAGACCTTTCCAAGTGTAAACTTCAAGTTGTGAAGAGATTGTAGCTGTTTTATACTGTTTCCTGATACCAGCATTATAAATTTTAGTAGAATCAATTAGTTAACTGAAAATTACAGAACAAGAGATTGTCTTGGAAGCAAACACATATGATGCCTAGAACAGAGTACAGGATAATGATTGGTCTATTTCTAAGGTTATGAATTAGACATTTAGTTTTCCAACTCCTCTAAAAGGAATGCATCCCTACATTCACACATGATTTGATGGGAAAAAAAGGACCTTCTTTCCATAACCCAACAGAAATGGAAAACATTTTAATCAATTTGTAATAATTGCTGTGAACTGAGGAACTGGGTCTCTATTAGTTTTAATATAGTCTCTCCCATTTTCTCTGGAGCATAGTGGGTATGCAACATACATTTATTGAGTTAATAAATGCCTATTATTTGACAATTTAAAACAATGAGACCATTTCCAGGTATCGTTGGAAGTCTAAGATTTTGCCAATGGTCTAGAATATAGTTGGAATAAGGTTTGAAATCCACTGGTGCAGGTAACAAGTGCTGACATGGGACAGTGAGGAACTGGATAGTTCTTATTCTCAATATCTCTTTATCCTTCAGCATCTTCTTGCCTACATTTTTGTAATTTCTTATTTTCTTTATCCAGGAGATGTTAGAAGCATAGTAATGAAGGAGACAAATTGTACAAAAAGTGGAAATAGGTACAAAAACTACAATGAGTTGAGTTTCACGCTTTTCTGAGAAAGTAAAATGAGATTAAACCTTATGCAAAGAAAAATAATGTCATTCCCCTTTTATTTTCTGATAACTCATTTCATGAATGAATCTTATGGATAGAATATTTTCTGGATAATGCAGTTTAGTTTAGGTAAAAGTAATCATAATATTTCTTTGAAGAGGGCAAATTGGAAACTGAGAAAGCAATCCTATGGCAACCACATTTTCAGATGTACTGGGGAAAAAAAGCATTTTAGGTAAGTAAGGCATGTTGAATTTCTTTTCTGAGTATCCAAGTTGTTAGGATAGCCAGAGGCTAATGCCTAAAAAGAGTACAGGGTTTTTTCTATAATATGAATTGAAACATATAGCTCCACTTAGAAAACAAGCTAACATGACAGTTTTCTTTCCCATGATATTGTTTAAATCTAGGTAACTGGATGCACTTGTTAGATATGACATAGTTGTTGTAGGAGATTTTCCCACAAGGGCAGCCTGAAGCAAAATTTAAACTAAAAGTAGTTTTTTGTTTTCCTGTGTGATCAATTTCTTTCAATCGCAGGTATCCCAGTATCCTGGCCCATAGTCCCATAGTTTCATCTACTCTCTCCCTAAAATAATCCTTCAGGATATTTGGCTAAATGCCATGTCCAAAATGTGTTGCCTGGGCAAGCCAATATGGCACTGTAACCTAACCATAGAAAAGTCTATTTGGAAATTCAAGGAAAATATATGTCTGATTCTATTTCTTGCAACCAGAAAAAAGAGATTTTATAGTGAGAACTCTCAATAGTGTGGAGAAACTCTCAAAGGTATAATTGTGAATAGAAAGAATTATTCAAATGAAGAAGAAAAGAATAAATAACCAAGAATGCATACAAAGGGTTCTTGAAAGGTGCAGAAAGATTAAGGTTCAGAGGGAATGTGGATTTATAGAAAGGACTAAGATTTAATGAAATAGTTTAGAAAGGTATATTTTAAACGTGAGTAAGAGCAAGGAGGACCTGGTGTTTGACCCTGACAGAGAAGGAATAAAATTACTTCTTTGCTCCTATCATATTTCACTTTCTCTATCTCTAAAAGTATACCTCATACCAGAACCTTAATAATCGCAGGTTAAGAGATAATTAAATTTCTTTTTCTTCCTTTATTAAGTATAATCAACAAAAAAAATTGTATATAAATTCCTGAGGAAACTGGATATCCACCTATAGAAAACTGAAACTGGATTCAGTCTCTCGCCTTATACTATCGTTAATTCAAAGTGGATCAAAGATCTTAAGGTAAGATCTGGAACTATGAAACTACTACAGTTAAGACTAGGGAAAACACTGGAACATGTAGGCTGAGATAATGACTTCCTGAATGAACTCCAATACCTCAGCAATTAGGAGAAAAGATTTACAAGTGGAACTGCATGAAACGCAAAAGCTTCTGCACAAAAAAGGAAATAGTCACTGGATGGAAGAGACAGCCTACAAAATTGGAGACAATCTTTGCCAACCATACATCTGACAAAGGCTTAATAACCAGAATATACAGGGAGCTCAAAAAATTAACCCCACAAAGAATCAACAACCCATTGAATAGATAGGCAAATGAACTGAACAGAAAATTCTCAAAAGAGAAGTAGAAATAAATAACAAATACATGAAGAATACTCAAAATTCTTGGCCATAAAGAAAATGAAAATCAAAACAACATTGAGATTTCACCTCACCTCAGTCAGAATGACTATGATCAATAATATAAACAGCAACAAATGCTAGTAAGGATGTGGGGAAAAAAGGAACTCTTATCCACTGCTGGTGGGAATGTAAACTACTACAACCATTATGGAAAACAGTATGGAAGTTCCTCAAAAAACTAAGACTAGACCTACAATCTGACCCATTGAAACCACTCCTAGGTATATATCCAAAGAAATGTAAGCCAGCATGCAATAGAGACACTTTCATACCCATCTTTATTATGGCACTATTTACAATAGCAAGCTTTGTAAATAGCCCGCATGGCCTACAACTGATAAATGGATTAAGAAAATGTGTGGTATGTGTATACAATAGAGTATTATTCAGCCATAAAGAAGAATGATATTATGGTATTTGCAGATAAATGGATGAAACTGGAGCTCATCATGTTAAGTGAAGTAAAGGATAAAGGCCACATGTTTTCCCTCATATGTGGAAACTAGACCTAAAAGACAAATGTACATGTAAAATACATATATATTGTATACACACACATATAGATAGGAGAGAGAGAGAGAGAGAGAGAGAGAGATCCTAAGAGACAGGATAGGAAAAGAGAATGATATAGTGAATAACATTGAAATATATTGCATCTTCATATGAAGGTAGTCTAACAAAATGCACAGAACACTGTTGAATAAGAGGGGAGCAGGGTGATAAAGAGTTAATACCGTGGGGGTTAATCTGATTAATGTACAATATATACGTGTTTGTAATACCAAGGTAAACCCTCAATTGAATAATCAATGTACACTTAAAAATGAAGGACAGGAAGGTATAAAAAGGTCCTATTCAGGAGTGAGTACCAGTGGGAGGGTGAAGGGAGAAGAATATGGTTGATGTATACAGTATACTTACATGAAAATAGAACGATAAAACCAATTGAAGTTGTTTTAAGGAAGGGAGAAGGAGGATGAAGGAAAATGATGGAGAGGAGAATCCAATCAAGGGACATTGTAAGCACATATGGAAATGTGATAACAAAACTCCCTGTACAACTAATATATACTAATAAGTGTAAAAAATAAGTAAAATTGTATATAATACAAATTATTATACAAAATAATTTTAAATTATTTTATTATTAAATTTGGATAATTTTGTTTAAAATGATACAAAATAATTTGATAATTATATAAAATTATCAAAATTTATATATATATATATGTTGTGATATAATTGCCACAACCAAGTGAATTAATATACCCATCACCTCATGTACCTTACTTTTTTTCATGTGGTTCAAGTATGTATGATCTATTCTCTTACCTATATATAGTAGTAAAAATGTACTTTTAAATGTATTCACAATGTTGTTACATTAGATCTCTTTATTACTTTATTGTCTTGCTTAAGAAGCTTTCTATTTTTTAAAATCATTTCATTTCCACAGCTGACAGGTCTAACAGCTACCTTTCTACTCTGTTTCTATGAGATTGTGAATAATGCTATAATAAGTAGTAACATGAAGTTGACTCTTCGAGATGCCAACTTCATTTACTTTGGATATACACCTAGAAATTGGATTGGTAATTCATATGCTAGTTCTCTTTTAACTTTTTAAAGAACTTCCATTATGGTTGTTACAATTTACCTTCCCACCAAGAAAGTGTAACTATTCATTTTTTCTCCATATTTTCACCAACACTTCTTATCATTTGTATTTTTGATAGTAGCCATCCTAACAGGTGTGAGGTGTTATCTCATAGTGATTTTGATTTTCATTTCCTGATGATTAGTGATATTGATCACCTTTTCATTTTTTTCTTTATTGTTGCACTGGGTGGGAGTACATTGTGTATCAAATAATGTATCAAATGAAATTTTGTTATTCGTAGATAAGTGGATAGAACTGGAGAACATCTTAAATGAAGTTAGCTAGGTTCAAAGGCCAAAGCTGCATGTTCTCCCTTCATATACAGATTATAGACCCAAAACAAATGCAGCAATATTATGGGATGCTTGTCAGACTAAGGGAAGGTTGCACACAGGACAGATAGAGCAAGGGAAGGAAACTAAAAACTTGAATGTGGTTGATGTGCTCTCTGTATAGGAATGAATATAGAAATCTTAAATTGGCTGGAGCCACCATGAGACTAGGGAAAACTGAAGAGGACTAGAAGAGATGAACCAACTGGGGTTATAATACATATATATTCGTGGAAACAACACAATGAATCTCCCAGTGTAACTATCTTTATCAACATTTCATTTATCCATTTGCCATTTGTATATTTTCTTTTGAGAAATGTCAATTCCAATCCTTTGCCCATTTCAAAAGCAGATTACCTGTTTTCTTAGTAATAGATTCTTTCAGTTCCTTGTATATTTGCATTTTAAACTATTATTGGATGTGTGTTTTGCAAATATTTTCCGTTTTTCTGTAGGTTGTCTCTATTGTTTCCTTTGCTGTGATGAAGCTTTTTGGTACATTCCTATTGCTTTTATTGTCTGCACTTTTAGTAGCATATACAAAAAATATTGCTCAGATGAATTTTAAGACATTATTTCTTTGTGTCTCCTTTTAATAGTTTTAGAATTTCACTTCTTACATTGGATTATTTAATCCACTTGACTTTTTATATGGTATGGAGTTTCATTAATTTTCAGTGGATATCCAATTTTCATACTGCTATTCATTGAAGAGTGTCCTTTCCTCCTTGTGTGTTTTTGGCACCTTTCTAAAAAAAACCAATTTATTATAAATGGCTAAGTTTATTTCTGGGATTTCTATTATCTTTGATTGATCTATTTGTCTGTTTATGCCAGAACCATATTATTCTAATTACTATATCTTTGCTGTATATTTTTAAATTGCTGTATATTTTTTCCTTGATCTTTTCAAGATAGCTTTGGCTAGGGCTAGAAACATACCTCAGTGGTCTTTTATTTGGATAGTATGTGAAAAGCCGTGAGTTTGAACCCCAGCACCACCAACATACACAAAAAAGATTGTATTGGCTATCCATAGCCTTTGGCAGTTCCTTTTGAATTTTTGCCTATTTTGGTATTTATGTGAGAATTGTTATTGGCATTTTGATAGTGATTGAACTGCATTTGTAGATTGCTTTGATAGAATGGACATTTTAAGGATATAGGTCTTCTAATCCATAAGCATGGGATATCTTTCCATTTATTTTTGTCTTTATTTTATCAGTGTTTTGTAATTTCTATAGTAAAGATATTTTACCTTCTTGGCTAATTTTATTCCTAGATATCTTGTTCTTTTTAATTTATTGTAAATAAAATTGTTTTATAAATTTCTTTTCTGGATAGTTCATTGTTACACTATAGAAACATAAATGATCTGTGTACATTGATTTTGTATCCTATAACTTCATTGTATCTGTTTATTAGTTCTAACACTTATTTTGGTAGAGTCTCTAGGGGTTTTTATATACAATATCTTGTCATCTACAAATAGAAATGTTTAATTTTCCTTTCTGACATGCAAGATTTTTATTTCATTTTCTTGCCTAATGGCTGTGAGTATGGCTTTTTCAGTACTATATTTGAAAAGAAGTGGTGAGAGTACACACCATTTTCTTGTTCCTGATATTGAAGGAAATGTTTTCAACTTTTCACTGTTGAGGATAATACTATCTGTGGACATATCATCTATGGCCTTCATTATGTTGATGTATGTTTGTTTCTTCTATACATTCATTGTTGATACATTTTATCATGAAAATAGGTTTTTATGCATCTGTTGAGATGATCATGTGACCATTCTTTATTCTGTTAATTTTGTGTATTGTATTAATTATTTTGTATAAATCCAACTATCTTTATATCCAACTTGATTAAGGAATGATCCTTTAAATGTGCTGTTTAATTAGGTTTGTATGTATTTTGTTAAGGTTGTTTACAACTATGTTTATCATTCTATGTTCATCAGGGATTTGGGCCTCAATTTTGTTTTCTTACATTGTCATACATACTGTGACTTAGGTATCAGGGCAATGCTAGTCTCATAAAATAAGTCGTCAAGTCCATCCCCTTCCATTTTTTTCAAGAGTTTGTAAAAGATTAGCATTAATTCCTTAAAAGTTTCTTAGAATTTAGCAGTAATGCCATCAACTCCTGGGCTTTTCTCTGTTGGTGTGTTTTTAATTGCTGGTTAATTCTCCTTACTTATGATTTTTTCTGATCAGATTTTTTTGTTAATAATATAGTACCAGTAAGTTGTATATTTCTAAGAGTTTATCTATTTCTTCTAGATTAACCAATTCATTGATCTGTAATTGCTCATAGTACTTTTATGATACATTGCATTTCTGTGTTATCATTTGTGATGTCTCCATTTTCATACATATTTTTACTTGAGCCTTCTTTCTATTTGCCCACTGTAGTGAGAAGTTTGTCCATTTATTTTATCTTTAAAAAAATCTTAGTTGTATTTATTCCATTTATTTTTAGCTCTAATCTTTATTATTTCCTTTTATCTAATAATTTGGGGATGTGGTCTTTTACTGGTTTTTAAAGCATAAAGTTAGGTTGTTTATTTGAGATCTTTCTTTTTATTAATGTTGTTATTTATTGATATAAATTTACCCCTTATAACTACTTTTGCTGCCTAACATAAGTTTGGTATGTTGCATTTCCATTTTGGTTTATTTTAAGATACAGTTTTGAGATAGGGTCTTTCCTTATGTAGCCTAGTCTAGCCTCATGCTTCAACTTTCTGAGTGCTGGGATTGCATATATATACTAGCACCTCCGGTCCAAGATATATATCTATTTGCCTATATTTATATATCTATTTGCCTATATTTATATATAGCTATAGCTATAGAAATGCATATATAATTTCCCTTTTGCTTTTCTCTTTAACCTATTGTTTGTTTGATAGTGTATTGTTTATTTTTTACATATTGGTGAAAGTTCCAATTTTCCTCCAGTTAAAAATATCCAATTATATCATATTGTATTCAGGAAAGATAATTGATATGATTTTAAACTTTTTAATTTTGATATGAAATGTGTTTTGGCCTAGCATATGACTGATATGACCTGTTCTGGAGAGTGTTTTTTATGAGTACTTGAGAAAATATTCATTCTACTGCAATTGTATGAAATATACTGAGTACACCAGTTAAATCCATGTGATCTAGAGTTTTGTTTGTTGTCTATATTTCATCCTCAGAAATATTTATGTTTGCTTTTATGCAATAAATGCTCCAGTATTTGGCACATATGTATTAATAATTGTTTTGTTTTATTGTTGAATTGACCTGTTTTTCATTTTATAATGACTTTCTTTTTCTCTTATGACAGTGTTTGACTTAAAGTTTATTTGGTCTGATATAAATATAATCACTTCTGCTGTCTTTGAATTAATATTTGCATGGAAATTCACATTCTGCCTAATGTGTTTCCTTAAGTATATATTGAATCTCTTATAAGTTTGAATCTTCTTCTTTAATCTTTTCAGTCACTCTCTTTTAATTGTATAATTTAATCCATTTATGTTTAAAGTCATTATTGATAGGTAAGATATTGCCATGACCATTCAGCTAACTGTTTTCATACAGTTTTATAGTTACATTGTTCCCTTATTATTTTCTATCTTTCTTTGTGATTTAATGACTTGCATGGGTGATATGATTTTACCATTTGTTCTTTGTATTTATGTGTCTCTTATAGGCTCTTTATTGTAATTATCTTGTGTCTTACACATGTTACAGAAATCTTTCTAAACTGATTAAAATCTTACCTTTTGAGACATTGATTATAATTTGCTTCAGTGAAGACCTATTTATGTTTAATCTATTTGGGGTCTTTGGGGTCACAGGGATGTTGCTGTTCACTTCCATTTCCAGACTTGGGATTTTTATTATTATTTATTTAAACAAACTTTCATCCCTTTCTTTTTTCCCTGCTCTTCCAGAATTCTCATAATGCATATACATTGGTTTGGTAGATGGTGGCCCTTAAGCCCCATAGACTTTAAATTTTTCATTAGTTTTTCTTTTGGTTCTTCTGACTATAAATTTATTTTTTTATTCATGATCCATTTAGCAAACATTTATTTAATGCTTATCTTTGTTAAACAATGAGAAAAATTCTTAATTACTTTACCAGTTTGTCTCCTAAGTTATACCAGGTATATTTAACCTTTCTATTCTGCAGTCTTTAAATTTTAAAAGGTAAGAATTATACTACTTCAATGTGTTTTCTGTTCTTTACAAAAGAGTAGTACAGATATACTATGGTTTCTAAAAGAGTACATTCCACATTGCATGATAGAATTTTAACAATTTACAAATGAATTTTTTATGGGATTCCCAGAATGGGTCACAAATTTTATCATAGTACATCAGTATAAAATAGAATAGAAGAAACAGTGTAACTATATTGAGGGATAAAAGGCAGACATCACCAAAATTCATAATTAAATGACAAAATGAACATAGAATTGCAAAGATCAAGTATTTTTTATTATTTATTTATTTATTTATTTATTTATTCACATATGCATACATTGGGTCATTTCTCCCCCCTGCTACCCTTCCCCACTTTTTCCCCCCCTCCCTACCTCACTTCCAGGCAGAACATGTTCTGCCCTTATCTCTAATTTTGTTGAAGAGAAGACAGAAGCGTAATAAGGAAGACAAAGCATTTTTGGTAGTTGAGTTAAAGATAGCTATACAGAGAGATTCCTAGCATTGCTTTCATGTACAAATGTGTTACAACTCAAGTTGATTCATCTCTAACTAATCCTTACACTGGTTCCTGATCCCCTTCTCATGCTGACCTCTGTCACTTTAAGATTTCTGTATTAGTTCCTCTGGAGTGGGGACATCATTTCATGTTTTGGGTTTTCTACCTATTACCATATCTCCCATATTTGCTCTCCCCTTGTCATGTGACCCAAGTCCAACCACAATGCTGTATTTGCCCTAGATCTAAAGACTGCATATAAGGAAGAACATACGATTTTTGGTCTTCTGAGCCTGGCTAAGCTCGCTCAGAACGATGTTCTCCAATTCCAACCATTTACTTGCAAATGATAAGATTTCATTCTTCTTCATTGCTGAGTAAAATTCCATTGTGTATAAATATCACATTTTCTTGATCCATTCATCAGTAATGGGGCATCTTGGCTGATTCTATAACTTGGCTATTGTGAGTAGCGCTGCAATAAACATGGGTGTGCAGATGCAATTGGAGCAACATCTGTTGCATTCCTTTGGGCATATCAAAAAGAGTTAGATTACTGGACCATACGGCAGATCTATGTTTAGATTTTTAAGAAGCCTCCAAATTTTTTTCCAGAGTGGTTGCACCAGCTTGCATTCCCACCAGCAGTGTACAAGGGTTCCTTTTTCCCCACATCCTTGCCAACACCTATTGCTGCTGGGTTTTTTTGATGATGGCTATTCTAACAGGGGTGAAGTGGAATCTTAGTGTGGTTTTGATTTGCCCTTCCTTTATGGCTAGAGATGGTGAGCATTTTTTCATGTGTTTTTTGGCCATTTGAATTTCTTCTTTTGAGAAAGTTCTGTTTAGTTCACTTGCCCATTTCTTAATTGGTTCATTGATTTAGGAGAGTTTAGTTTTTTGAGCTCCCTGTATATTCTGGTTATCAGTCTTTTGTCTAATGTATAGCTGGAAAATGTTTTCTCCCACTCTGTGGGTGGTCTGTTCAGGTTAGATACCATTTCTTTTGTTGTGCAGTAGCTTTTTAATTTTATGAAGTCCATCCTTTCTCTTAGTTGCTCAGCTGCTGGGGTTCTATTGAGGAAGTTCTTGCCTATAACTATTAGTTCCAGAGTGTTTCCTGCTCTTTCCTGTACTAACTTCAGTTTCTGGTCTGATATTAATGTCCTTGATCCATTTTGAGTTGATACTAGTACAGGGTGATAGACATGGATCTAGTTTCAGTTTCTTACAGATGGATAGCCACTTCTCCAAGCAACATTTATTGAAGAGGCAGTCTTTTCTCCATCGTATATTTTCGGGATCTTTGTCAAAAATGAGCTGTATATAGTTGGGTGGATTCATATCTGGGTCCTCTATTTTGCTCCACTGGTTTTTGTGTCTGTTTTTGTGCCAGTACCATGCTGTTTTTATTGCTATTGCTTTGTAATATACTTTGAAATTGGGTATTGTGATACTTCCAGCATTGCTCTTTTTGCTGAGTATTGCCGTGGCTATTCGTGGTCTCTTGTGTTTCCAAATGAACTTTAGGGTAGATTTTTCAATCTCTGTGATGAAAGTCATTAGTATTTTGATGGAAATTGTATTAAACATGTAGATTGGTTTTGGTAGTATAGCCATTTTTACTATGTTGATTCTACCAATCCATGATCATGGGAGATCTTTCCATCTTCTGTCGTCTTCCTTGATCTCTTTCTTCAGGGGTTTGTAATTCTCCTTGTAGATGTCATTCACATCCTTTGTTAAGTTTACTCCTAGGTATTTGATTTTTTTTAGGCTATTGGAAAATGAATTGTTTCCATATATTCTTTCTGTTTGTTCATTGTTGGTGTATAGAAAAGCTAATGATTTTTGTAAGTTGATTTTGTATCCTGCCACATTGCTATAGCTGTTTCTGGTATCTAAGAGTTTTTGGGTAGAGTTTTTTGGGTCTCCAAAATGGGAGATAACAACAAACACCATGGAAATCTAGGAAATCATCGGAGACTACTTTGAGAGCCTACACTCCAATGAATTTGAAAATTTTGAAGAAATGGACAGATTTCTAGGTATTTATGACCATCCAAAACTGGACCAAGAGGATATTAATCACCTGAATAGATCTATAACACAAAACAAAATTGAAGCAACAATTAAGAATCTCCCTAAAAAGAAAAGTCCAGGACCTGATGGATTCACTGCTGAATTCTATCAGACATTTAAGGAAGAACTAAAACCAACCCTCCTTAAAATGTTCCATGAAATAGAAAGGGAAGGAGCACTGCCTAACTCATTTTATGAAGCCAATATTACTCTCATCCCCAAAACAGACAAAGACACCTCCAAAAAGTAGAAGTATAAGCCAATTTCCTTAATGAATATCAATGCAAAAATCCTCAATAAAATAATGGCAAACTGGATCTAACAACACATCAGAAAGATCATCAACCATGACCAAGTCGGCTTCATCCCAGGGATGCAAGGGTAGTTCAACATACACAAATCTATAAATGTAATACAGCACATTAATAGAAGCAAAGACAAAAACCACTTGATCATCTCAGTAGATGCAGAAAAAGCCCTTGACAAGATCAAGGCTTCATAATAAAAGCTCTAAGAAAACAAGGAACAGAAGGAATGTACCTAAGCATTATAAAGGCTATATATGACAAACCTACAGCCAACATAATACTTAACAGTGAAAAACTGAAATCATTTCTCCTAAAATCAGGAACGAGACAAGGGTACCCACTATCCCCATTCCTATTCAACATAGTACTGGAATTTCTAGCCAGAGCAATTAGGCAAGAAGAAGAAATAAAAGGAATACAAATAGGTAAAGAAACTGTGAAAATATCTTTATTTGCAGATGATATGATCCTATACCTTAAAGAACTTGACTATAAATTTACACTTGATCTTAGCCAAAAGGCCGAGAAGCGATTGACTATAAATTTAAATAATTTATTTTGAGTGAAGTGGTTCTTTTTATGTTTGATTAAGTCTACTTTTGAAAGTTTATAATTTTTTTTCAGTTCAAGCACTGGGTTCTTCTGGTCCCAAAGTTGTTTATTTCTTTTGTTAAGGTTTCTCCTCATTGAATTTCACATATTATTTACTCATTGTTTTCCCTTTCTTCTGTAGTTATCTTCCATTTCTTTTTTGAAAATCTCACTGGAGTTCTTTATAATGTCTATTTTGAGTTCTTTTTTCAGCCAATTTATAGTTCTTCATTTCTTGAGTCAGTTCCTGGTGCTTTGCTTTGTTTCTTTCCAGTCCTTAAGACATTACACTGGTGTCTGAACATTTTAACATGTAAGTAAGTACTTCTATTCCTTATAATTTGGCTTTCTTTCTTCTTTGCCCTATGTGGACTGGACTAGGAGTGACACCGTTAATATGAAACTTCTTTCAACTCAGTTCAGTATAGCTTTTTCTTGTTTCCAAGCTACATGTTGCATTGTAGTAACTCATCTTGCTTCTTTAGCTATTGTAGGAATATTTTTGTGCATGGATGGTTATTCAAAATAATATTTCTGTGAGGAGACAAAAACCTGGAAACTCCTCTTCCACTATCTTCTTCATGTTATTCTCTCAATGAAAATTAAATTTCAAGGCAGTTTAAGAGAAGCACCTAGCATTTAAAATAATATTAAACTCTATCAAAGAATTAGCATTTTATAGTGTTACTCTTGTACTAGTTGTACTTGATTATTTTATAGATGCAAGGCACACAGTTAAAGCCTTTAGGCTCAAAGGAAAATGAAATTAAATTCTTTACAATGAGCACCAGTACTTTCCCATGAAATCTTGGTAAAATTATAGACTAAATAATTAAAATGGGGACTGGTGAGGCTATACTCAATCCTTTCATCACATTTATGAATAAAACAAATGGAGAGAGAAACTAAAGCAGATACTTTAAAGCAACTGAGGCCAATAAGAGAAGGGGACCAGGAACTACAGAAAAGGTTAGATCAAGAAGAATTAACCCAGAAGGTAACACACATTCACAGGAAATCAATGCAAGTCAACTCCCTGTATAGCTATACTTATCTCAACTAGCAAAGACCTTTGGTCCTTCCTATTATTGCTTATACTCTGTCTTCAACAAAATTAGAGATAAGGGCAAAATAGTTTTTGCCAGGTATCAAGGAGGTGGGGGGAGGTGGAAGCATAAGGGAAGGGGTAGGGGAAGGGGGGAGAAATGACCCAAACATTGTATGCACATGTGAATAAAAAAATGGAGAAATATACCATTTTCTTGGGCATAATGATTCCATATTGTAAATACGTCAGGTTGCCAACAATGTTTGTACATTAAATGACACTCTCATCAAAATCACTAACAAGATTTTCACAAACCTGACATAAGTTTTAAATCATAAGTGAAAGGACAGAGGACAAAGAAGAAACAAGCCACTTTTGCTTATTTGTCTGTTTTGAGAACATTGATTTTTGGTCTTCTGGGCCTGGCTAAACTCACTCGAGATGATGTTCTCCAGTTCCATCCATTTACCTGCAAATGATAAGATTTCATTCTTCTTCATGGCTGAGTAGTATTCCACTGTGTATAAATACCATATTTTCTTAATCCATTCATCAATAGTGGGGCATCTTGGCTGTTTCCATAACTTGGCTCGTGTGAATAGTGCTGCAATAAACATGGGTGTGCAAGTGCCCTTGGAGTAACCTGTGTTGCTTTCTTTTGGGTATACCCCCAAGAGTGGTATTGCTGAATCATATGCCAGATCTATGTTTAGATTTTTAAGAAGCTTCCAATTTTTTTCCAGAGTGGTTGTACTAGTTTGCATTCCCCCCAGCAGTGGATAAGTGCTCCTTTTTCCCCACATCCTTGCCAACACCTGTTGTTGGTGGTGTTTCTAATGATGGCTATTCTAACAGGGGTGAAGTGGAATCTAAGTGTGGTTTTGATTTTCATTTCATTAATGGCTAGGGATGGTGAGCATTTTTCCATGTGTTTTTTGGCCATTTGAATTTCTTCTTTTGAGAAAGTTCTGTTTAGTTCACTTTCCCATTTATTTATTGGTTCATTAATTTTGAGAGAGTTTAGTTTTTTGAGTTCCCTATATGTTCTAGGGAAAACTCTTGAAGCTATTAGACATAGGTAACACCCTTCTGAAGAGGACTACAATTACTCAAGAATTAGGAGCAAGAATTGACAGGTGTGATTGAATCAAATTAAAAAGCATGTACACAGCAAAGGAAATAATTTCCAGAATCAAGTTGAAGTATACAAAGTGGGAGAAAATCTTTGCCAACTGTTCAATGCATAAAAGACTAATATTCAGCATTTTTAAAGAGCTACAAAAGTAAACACCAAAAGAACAACAAATCTAATTCATAAATGGATTTGAACAACAAATCCAATTAATAAAGCGAATTGAACAGACAGTTCTGAAAAAACTCATTACAAATTGTCAATAAATACATGAAGAAAATTTCAACATTCTTAGTCATAAAGGAAATACAAATCAAAACAATACACATTTCATCTCACCCCAGTTACAATGCCAGTCTTCAAGATAACAACCAACAAATGTTGGCAAGGATGTGGGGAAAAAAGGAACCCTTATACATTGTTAGTGGGAATATAAGTTAGTGGAGCCATTATGGGAGCCAGTGTGGAGATTTTCCTAAAAAACTGAAAATAGAATGACCATATGATCCTATTATACCCATCGTGAGCATGTATCTGAAGGCATGTAAGTCAGCATACAATGGAGATTCCTGTACTACCCATGTTTATAGGAGCACTATTCACTATAGCCAAGCTGCAGAATCAGCCTCTGTGTCTATCTTCTGATGAATAGATTTTAAAAATGTGGTATATATACATAATGGACTATTATTCAGATGTGAAGAATAATGAAATTATGTTGTTTGCAGGAGAACGGATGGAACTGAAAATCATAATTTTAAGTAAAATAAGACAGAGAAAAATTTTAAAAATGCTTTATTTCCTATTTTAATCTAGACCTAAAACGAATAAATGGCAAAAGTATAAAATGCTGACCTTTTTAGGGGTGGGAACAAGCCCAGGGGGCAAAAAGAGAGGGTGAAAGGGGGATGAATACAATCAAGGTACTTTATACACAGATATGAAAATAGAATAATGAAACTCATTAAAGTTGTTTTAAAGGGAATAGAGTATAAGAAAGGGTAATGGAAGGGGTGAATTTGATCAAAGTACATTATAAGTATGCATGGAAATATCACAACGAAACCCCATTGTACATGGAAAAATGTTCAACATGAGACCCTTAATCTACTGCTGTCAGACAAAATAGTAAAATTTAACTTTATAAAACAGATTTTCATTTCCTAAGAATCTAGTAACCATGTCTGATACATTAATTGCTTTCCATATGTATGTGCGTACTCCCACGTTCTCCATTAATTTTGTCTATCTATCCTCTCTCTCTAATCTGACAGTACTGGGATTTGAACTCAGGGCCTTGTGGTTCCTAGGCAGGCACTCTACCACTGGAGCCAAGTTCCCATCCCAACCATAACATTGATTTGGGATAATGAGGAGGAGAGATGCCAAAGTGCTATAATTGCTCATTTCTGGTGTTTTAGTGACTAGGAAACTATGTGTTGTGATTGTGAAACCACAAAAATGGAAGCAGTTTCAGATACTGTTCAAATAAACTGAGCACAATTTTCTGAACTGAAGTGAAAACTAAACTTTTGCTATTTTAACCCACTAAAAGTTTGAACTGTCTTTGTTACAACAGCAGAATTTAGCCTGTTCATGCTATTCTATACTCTGTGACTCAGAAATTCTACTCTTTTATATATACTCAAGAGAAACTCCAGCTTTTTGCCAGGAGACATATGAGAATATTCATAACAACATTGCCCAAAATGGCAAAAAGCAGAGGAAAAAGTCCTGTTTATCAGTAAAAAATACTATAGTAGTGTATTCATCAAGATTCCTTAAATCAACAGAACTAATAGGATACATGTCTATGTGCAAATACACAAAAAGAGAGACACACATAAAAATATGGAGTATGGAGAGAAAGGGAGGAAAGTGGGGGAGGAGGAAGGAGGTAGAGACAGAAACAGAGACAGAGACATTTCAGTCTGAAGACTGGTAGCTCAAGTCCAAAAGCAGTCTATAAGGTATTATTTCTTCTTCCTCGCAATACTTTAATCTTTTTACTTTGGAAGCCTTGAAATGATTGGATGAAGCTTACCCCCATTATGGAGGATAGCCTGATTTACTCAAATTCTGCTTATCCAAATATTAATTTCTTCTAAGAAAACTTTCATAGTGACATTTATGCAAGTGTTTTTACCAAGTATCTTGTTACTGTGGTCTAGCTAAGGTAACACAAGTATGAATTTGATGTTTATCAAATTAAAATTCAAGGTATGAAATACCATAACCAAAACCGATAGAGGCTGTAAAAGAAATAATAGTGCCAGGAAATACAGCCATAATATGTAAGATGTAGTTTCAAAATTACACAAGTGATGAAACTTCTGAGAAAAATAGACAAATTAACAAACACAGAAACTTTAACATGCTTCTCTTTAAAACTGATATATCAAGCAGGAAAATCATAAACAGAAAAGGATGTCTGAAAAACATCATTTGTAAGTCCATATTTTACACCAAATAAAGAACTTATATTCTTGAGTACTCACACATTATTTATAAAAATTGACAGTGTCATGAATCATGAAAGAAATTTCATCAAATCAAATAAGGTCATTAAATTATGTTCTCTGATTATAATACAATAAATTTAGAAACCAATAACAAAATGATAGCTAGAGTATCTTATATGTTTCCAAACAACATTACATGTTATTAATTGGCCTTCAAAGTCAAGAGCAAACAAAGCATGTGGGAGAAGCTGAAAGAAAATCATTAGACTTATAGACAATGAAGAATGGTACAAAATAAGGCTGTGAGATAGACAGAAGTGAGAGCATAGACAACCATGTATACTGGGTAGTAGCTTCTAATATAATGGACTTGAATTGTGCTCTCTTTCTACTGAATGATACAATTTACTCTAGTATACCGCAACTTTCCTTTTCATTTGTGCTTTCAAAGTTCCCCGTGCCTTTTTTCCCCTCTCCCTTCTATATGTTCAATTTTATTCCAGAAAGGGTCGATATCCAGATTTACTTTTTAAATTTTTTATGGGCTGGAAATCAATATTTTACTGAACTCTATCCCCTGTTAGAAATCTAGTCCAGTAGATTCTTTTTACCATGAGTATAACACACATAGTGGTGTAACCAGCACTCCTTCCAGCTTCGCAGGTCCTTGGACCACCCACATTGTGGACAGCTCCTTAGAGTGGCTAGGGCCAGGAGCCAGCCTCAAAGGGGCAGTCAACCAGTAATGCCGCATAGTTATAATGAATTCATTTGTCTTACAAAAAAAACAACAAAAACTCCAGTAAGAAACCTTATCAGTGGCCTACCACTATCTTGAGTTAACATATTTAAAAAAAGGGATCATGAGAAAACACTACAGTTAAAAAAAAAACAACAAAGTGCAGGACACCTTCAAGTTGGTTGCTGATGGGCAGGGACCAACCAGCCCTGCCGCAGACCTGCCTCACTGGAATAGCAGGTGCAGGTGTCTCCCAGTGGCAGGACCACCAGCAGCACCATTGGCAGCTGCCTGCAGGCCTGATCAGGGAATACTCAGGTGCTAGGGGTTGGGAATACCCAGGTGCTGAGTGTCAAGAATCTCCAGGACCTAATGTTCTCCTAGAGGTAGGTGAGACCATGGAGAACTCCCCTGACACCTGTCTGGCTGTAGGTGCAAGAGGCTGGGTCTAACCTCTTCACTTTTTACTTCTCCTTAGAAATCTAGAGATAGCTCATCTGAAACTTGTATTTCTCAAACGACTAAATCACATTTTCTCTTTTTCTCCTCTGTCCCTTTATATAAATTGTGTTCACTCTACAGTAATAACTAATGAGGCACATATAAGCAACTGAGTTCACTGCACCTGTTTGTGTAGCAATTAAGATCCTGAAATAATTTTCACTTTAGTATAATTGCATAAAACCAGGATAATTTAAGGGCAAAGCTCTGTTTTTCATTTCTGTATAAACATAGCATGAGCACACTCCTAGGAACTTGACTAGCTAAGAAAGTTTTCATTTTCTCAGCTGTTTCATCCTCCTAAGCATTTTCTGAAAAAAAAATGCTATTAGGGAGAAAATAAGGCAGAGACAAAGGGAGGGATAGAGAAGTAAAGAGACGGAGGAAGAGGAAAGGAGAGAAATCAAACAACAAAACTAGAACCTTATATCATGACTCTTTAACATAGTTCTCAAGGATGACATTAACTTTTGACCCTGATGCATGGTTAGAAACAGGTTCCTTTATTGCGTTACAGTGGTTCAATCATGTAAACATGATGTTCTCCAACTCCATTCAAATATTCAGCATTTTTGTCATGAGTTTTTAAACTCTTTACCTGGATTTCCTGTGTTTCATTCACTGGAACTACAGGAGTCATCTTTCTTTGCTTGATGTGATCTAATCATCATTTCTCTTAGAGCTTGACTTGAGAAACAATTAGTTATTTGAAATTGTTTTCTTCAAGACAGTGTCTTTTACCTTATCGCATCTTATTGTCTGTAAATCCTGACTTCTTCTTTACAAATGCAAAAGAAAGTAAGGGAAGCAGATGTTTTCTTATCAAGAATTCATAGCAGACCTATTTATTCCAAATTTGCATATCTCATTAACCGTCTCAAGGACACAGACCGAATTGTCTTTGGAAAGCCAGTCTCAGAAAACTTCATTTTTGGGGAAGAAATAAATTCCCAAGAAACTGCTTTCTTAACTCCCTCTCAATGGAAAATAAATAAAAACAAAATCTCAGTTGTTGCTGTCCTTTTGAGCACTTGCTTGCTCTGAATTCCTGTACTGATATTTAATATCAGGAGTCATAAAAGTCTGGGAGAGGTGAGTGAGAATGATAAGGACAGAGAGGGACACTGTCCTACTTTGACCAACACTTAGTGAAAACCTACTATAATTCCCATGCTAAGTGATTTATGTACATTTCTTATTTATATTAATCACAAGAGTCCATAGTTATGTACTATTATTGTCCCACAATAACACCTAACACATACAGATACTCCAGAGTCTTAATGTTCTTTAATGCCGTTAACCCTACTTAGAATGACCTTACTTTTGTATTAATTTTTACTTGTGTCAACTATACTTGGAGCATAATAAAAGCCATATTTATTTATTTATGATGCTTAAATTAAATTAAATCCAGTTTGGACAAACACTCAAAAAGTTTGATGAAAAGTTCAAAATAAGTCATTTGGGACTTAGGATAGAAATACTTTCTCCCTTCTTATGGTTGTATTGGTACCATCCTACTCGGTACTTGAATATATACTATCTTGCATTAGGATCTTACCACATGCATGTGCTATTTCATCAAGGAACTCTTAGGGGCTAGAACTCTGAGAGATAATTCATACTTCCAATATAAGGGCTGACCATACAACTGACATTCTGGAACTAACTATAGCTTAGTGATATTACATCTTATAATCAATGATTTTAATAGCTTTTACTTTCTTTTTAATTTGTATATGATATGACAGTCATATTTTCCATAGTAAAATCTGAAGACATTGTAATTTGCTTTTTTCATTATAGAAATTGCTTTGAATTTTTAGTGCTTACAATGTGTTTCAGAAAAGAGACACCTAGAATACTAACAGTGTTTAGTGTTAGAGCTTCCTATTTTGTCCTTCATAAAAATTATTCAATCACAACAGTCTTGTATTTATAATTGTTTAAATTAAGACTGTCAAACAAATCACTATAATGCATATTATATCTAAAGCTAAACTAGCAACATCTATTTTTTCTTTTTATGAGTGGATAGATAGGGTTATCTTCAAAGTCAAAGGCAGTTATTTGTTATACATCAGAGAAACTCCAATAAACATGGACTATAGAATATTTTGCTTTTTATATTCTACTTAGAAAATAGTTGCCATTTTAGGCACTGACTGCAAGCTGCAATATCACTAAGCAAATTGAAACCAGAAATCTTGAGTCCATAGAAAGCTACTTCACATAGGTCCATTCAGAGCTACACACAATTCTGACACATCCAAAGGAACCTATTGGTAAAGAACCTGGAAATGCAGTGGGTGACTACCTATCCTTACTCTTAATGGTGTTGCTGACTATAGCGACTCAGGCTATCCTTACCTGGCTGAATTGACCTGTGTGCCTACAGTGATCTGGGATTGGCTGTCTTCTAGTTTCTTTTAATAATGTTTTCCCATTGATTATCTTCAAAATCTTTTCTTTTTACTTTTTTTGTGATATTGAGGATTTGAGCTCAGGACCTCTGTCTTGCTAGGCAAGTGCTCAACAACTTGAGCCACGCCTCCATCACTTTTTGCTTTAGTTAATTTTCAGAAAGGGTCTCAGAATTTTGCTAAGGCTGGTCTCAGGCTGGAATCTTCCTACTACCACCTCCCAGATAGCTGGGATTATAAGTGTGGCCCATCATGGCTAACTTGTTCTTTCAGATAGGGTCTCACTAACTTTGTCGAAGGTGGCTTCAAACCATGATCCTATCTCTGCCTCCAGAGTAGATAGGATTGCAGCATTCTTCACCCTGCCAACCCCTAAAAATATCTCCTTGAATAGATAGTAATAGTAGTTAGCATTTAAACTGTGTTAGAGCCTATTCTAAATATTTTCTTATATTAAGTAATTTAATCCTTTCAGTAATTTTACAATAATGTTATTATTCTCACTTTTTATGAAGGAGGTGAATACTCAGAGGGAAAGTAAATTGTCCCTATCACATGGATAGCAAGTAGGAGGAAGCTGTGAACCCAGAGAGTCTGTCACTGGACATGAAGATAAATTTATTCTGTATTCAGTTCATATCCACACATATTGTTTTAAATGTTTGGAATGTTTACTGAATGCTAAGGGCTAAATATATAAATGTTACATCTGCTACTCTTCAAAATACCTCTGAGGTAAAGATAGGGATATTGTGTACTTGGACATTTGTACTTCACACAAATATGTGAAGATTCTAAGAGTTAAAATTATCCATCAAGGACTGGAGGTGTGGCTTAAGCTGTAGAGTGCCTGCCAAGCAAGCACAAAGCCCTGATTTCAAACGTATCACAAAATATTATGCATCAAAATCCCTGAAATTTACCATAAAGTATGTATGGTTTTAGATACGCATCACTGCATGTTAATTCTTGTGCACACTGAGGTTTGACAGTCCCTAAGCTAAGAACAAAAGAAAACACATATGCAGGTGCCAAAAATCAAACTGTGCTGCTTCAGAGATGACTATCAAATCTCTAAATGAGTACAGAGGATGAGTAGATAATTCTAAAGTGTTCCTTGTGTTCTTCACTGTTTACTCTCAACTTCTTATATTTGGTTTCTAAATCTTTAATATGTGTCATAAGATTCATTGAGTATGAGAATTAAACAAAGAAGTATAATTACAGCCCAAAGTCATTGTGGTACCGGGCTATTAAGCTTAGCTTTGAAGGTAAGTGCACAAATATAATGTAATAGTACTATACTATTATTCTCACTTTACAGAAGAGAAAATGGAAACTCTAATAAGTTAGGTAAATTTCCCAAATTTATTTATTAGTTTAGAAGTGATGGAGGTATGTTCTAACCTGATTTCAGAGCACATTCTGTTCTTACTATAATGAGTTTCCCTTGGAGGAAATATACCATAGTTTCTCTGAATTTAGATCACTTGGATTTGAAGTCTTGTCTGTCCTTGACCAACTGTGAACAAATTACTTAAACTCTTTGTGCTTCAGTATCCTCCCCACTAAAATGCAGATGGTGAAGATAATAATAAATATACTTATTCTGTAATATTATGAGAATGAAATGAAAAACAGTATACTAAACACTTCCAAACTGCATGGTAAGTGCCCAGTGTAGTTTAATATTAACTAGATCATCCCACAGTCTAAATTTCAACAGTGGTTATGTGGGAGATAACTTGAAATTCTATGCTGATTGTACATTATGAACTCTCACTTCCTCGTATTGCTATCAATCAGTCTTTTAAATAATGAAAGGAAAAAAGCTTTGATTACAGTGTTCTACTGCTCAAACCTGCTGTGTTCCTAGTTAAAGAGACCTAATAGAAACATCTACTTCTGTAACAGCCTCCCCAAATACATGAATGCAGATGCACTCATTTTATAAATAGCACACCTCACAATATCTAGCTGGCAGATGGAGACTGTACATAATTGTATGTTGTCAATATACTCTCCTGAGCCATCATTACAGGATTCTTGGAGGCCTCTTCCACCGCTCTTTGAAAGGCTACAATTCCCATCAACAGTGGCACAAATTATATATTTGTATCAGGAGATGCATAAATGTCAACAAACTGTCAGAATGAGTATACCTGGGCTGTAGTTTGATAAACAAATATATTACAATGAACACTGTGTAAATCACCTCTGCCTACCTCTGCCTACTGCTTGTGTGATGATCAAAACAGTTGTAAATTTTAAATAATGTAGATCAATGAGCTGATTTTCCCTCCTTGGGGTTATAAAGGTAGGAGTGGTACCTAGAGAGCATGTGCCTCATGGAATCTGATTAGCTGTAAAATTAGTAAGGGAAGAATTTGCATTTTGTGGAAGAAGTATGTTTGGGTGGGAGAATGGAAACAGTGGTGTTAAGAATAAGTTCCTTTTTTAAAAGGATTAGTTAGTGCTAGTATGGAGAAGTCTGAATTTATGTCTTAAGTAACAGAAATGAATTCAGGAATTTTTATAAAACATAGATCACCAAAATTTTATCCTAGACTTACTGAAAAAGAATATCCATGGATGCAGAGGCATTTGCACACCCATGTTTATTGCAGCACTATTCACAATAGCCAAGTTATGGAAATAGCCAAGATGCCCCACTACTGATGAATGGATTAAGAAAATGTGGTATTTATACACAATGGCATTTTATGCAGGCATGAAGAAGAATGAAATCTTATCATTCACAAGTAAATGGATAGAACTGGAGAACATCATTCTGAGTGAAGTTATCCTGGCCCAAAAGACCAAAAATCGTATGTTCTCCCTCATATGTGGACATTAGATCAAGGGCAAACACAGCAAGGGGATTGGACTTTGATCACATGATAAAGCGAGAGCATACAAAGGAGGTATGAAGATAGGTAAGACACCTAAAAAATTAGTTAGCATTTGTTGCCCTTAACACAGAGAAACTAAAGCAGATACCTTAAAAGCAACTGAGGCCAATAGGAGAAGGGGACCAGGAACTAGAGAAAAGGTTAGTTCAAGAAGAATTAATTTAGAAGGTAACACACATGTACAGGAAATCAATGTGAGTCAACTCCCTGTATAGCTATCCTTATCTCATCTAGCAAAAATCCTTGTTCCTTCCTATTATTGCTTATACTTTCTCTACGACAAAATTAGAGATAAGGGCAAAATAGTTTCTGCCAGGTATAGAGGGGTAGGGGGGAGAGGGAGGGGGAAGAAGGGTAAGGGAGGAAGTGGAGGAAGGGAGAAGAAATGACCAAAACATTGTATGCACATATGAATAAAATTTAAAAAAAGAACATCCATGGAGAGAATATTTTAGTTTAAATATTTTCATTAGTTTTTAACTAAAGTGTTTTAGGCATGATGGCGTACACCTGTAATTTCAGCATTGGGAAGGATGAAGTAGGAGGACTGAGAGTTTAAGGCCAGTCTGTGCCACATAGTGAGACTGTCTCAAAACAAACTAACAAAAAAAAGACTATTTTCATTAAAAATTATGAGCTCTTCAGATGCTTTTCTCTATACTTCATATTAACAACCACTGTATTATGTACGTTAGTGTGCATAAGGATTACCGAAGGAACCTTTTAAAAATGTAAAAATCAAGTTCCATACCCATCCACTCCTTCTAATTTAGTAATTCTTGCTGTATTCTAGGAATCTGCATAGACAGGTACCAATTTGACTCCTAGTGTTTAGAAACTGTTTAGAACACATTGACAATGGAGGCCTTAGATCACTAGAAGAGTCTGATTTTTTTTTTCAGTTAGGCGCCTAGGTATTCTATAAGTACCTGGTATGTATATAACTTTGAGATATACTTTTTTGAACTCGGGAATAGGGGTGAAAAAGAACCATAAAATATGGGTCCTTTATAAGAGACACTTTCTATACTCTTGCAGACATTTTTGTCCATAAGGCCAATAAGTAAGTATTTTCCAGGTCACAGTCCTAACTCAGTGAGACTTTTCATACTGCCGGGTTTTGATATTGGAAACATGGGTAATTCTTGTGATCATTGTGGTTATAGAGATGGTAGTTCAATGCAGGCCTTCCCATGACTGCCTTAGTTTTTTTCCCTTCTCCCAAATTCTCTACATTGATGTTCTCAGGATATAGTTATATCTTTGGGCAGTGCCTGGCTTCAAACTTCTGTAACTAGAGAATTTAGTCTAAGAGAAATGGTTTGACTTTTCAAGTAAAGCTTCCTCATTTCATTCCTTCCTCTGGCTGTTATCCCTTTTACTCAAGTAAAGATGCTATCTTACCTTTCCAAAAATAGGTATAAATTGCTGTCCCTAGGATACTTCAATGACTTTATCAGTCAAAGAAAAGAGCAACACCTTTTCACTACAGAAATCTAATTGCACTTATAAGAGGGAAAAAACTCTGTGGTTCTCTAACTTATCCTGCCCAAATATAATGCCTATGGCCTTTTCACCTGCACCCGAGGATAAGACAGATGCTGTATTTTAGTTTTTTGGAGTAATTTTGTCTTGTCACATTAGTTGCTACTTTGAATTTGACTTTTTTTATTCAAATGTTTATTTCTTTGTGAATCACTGAGAAAACCTGATAAAGTTAGTCTTCCCTTAAAAGTGTAGCTATATAATTTGAAAAATGTTTATTATGCTATGATGTATTGATATTCTCCTTTTTTTCACTTATTCACATGTGCATACATTTTTTGGTCATTTTTCCCCTCTCCCCTCTCACCCACCTTCCCCACCCCCTCAGTTCAAGGCAGGTCCCATTCTATCCTTATCAATAATTTTGTTGAAGAAAAGACACAAGCATAATAAGGAAGACAAAGCGTTTTAGCTAGTTGAGTTAAAGATAGCTATACAGAGAGATTCCTAGCATTGCTTTCATGTACCCATGTTGATTCAACTCTAACTGATCTTTATATTGGTTCTTGATCCCCTGCTCATGATAACCTGTCATTTTAAGGTTTCTGTATTCGTTCCTCTAGAGTGGGGACATCAAACTCTTTCATGTTTTGGGTTTTCTACCTATTCCTATATCTCCCGTATGTGCTCTCCCCTTGTCATGTGATCCAAGTCCAACCACATTGCTGCATTTGCCCTAGATCTAAAGTCCGCATATGAGGGAAAATATATGATTTTTGGTCTTCTGAGCCTGGCTGACCTCACTCAGAATGATGTTCTCCAGTTCCATCCATTTACCTGCAAATGATAAGATTTCATTTTTCTTCATGGCTGAGTAAAATTCCATTGTGTACAAGTACCACATTTTCTTGATCCATTCATTAGTAGTGGGACATCTTGGTTGTTTCCATAACTTGGCTATTGTGGATAGCACTGCAATAAACATGGGTGTGCAGGTGCAACTCTCTGAAACAAATAGGTATAGGCAAAGACTTTCTCAATAGAACTCCAGCAGCCCAGCAACTAAGAGAAAGGATGAATAAATGGGACTTCATAAAATTAAAAAGCTTCTGCACAACAAAAGAAATGGTCTCTAAACTGAAAAGACCACCCATAGAGTGGGAAAAAATATTTGCCAGTTATACATCAGACAAGGGACTGATAACCAGAATATACAGGGAACTTAAGAAACTAAACTCTCCTAAAATCAATGAACCAATTAAGAAATGGGCAACTGAACTAAACAGAACTTTCTCAAAAGAAGAAATTCAAATGGCCAAGAAGCACATGAAAAAATGCTCACCATCTCTGGCCACAAAGGAAATGCAAATCAAAACAACACTAAGATTCCACCACACCCCTGTTAGAATAGCCATCATCAAAAACACCACCAAAGATATGAGTTGGTGAGGATGTGGGAAAAAAGGAACCCGAATCTGCCGCTGGTGGGAATGCAAGCTGGTGCAACCACTCAGGAAAATAATTTGGAGACTTCTTAAAAATCTAAACATAGACCTGCCATATGATCCAGCAATCCCCCTCCTGGGGATATACCCAAAGGAATGCATTTGCCATCTTTTATCAGTGTTCATGACCAACCATTTTTTGCTATAAAGACCACCATTACTGTCACAAGCCAATATGTTGTTGTGAAATCAAGTGGCTGATAGGCCCTTTTATTCTGAATTACAACTATGTAATTCAACCTATATTGAATGACAGCCTATATTGTTGGTTTTTTCTCTGGCTCTGAGTTCCAATCAGTTTTCATAGATATTAACTTTGTCTGTCTTCCTCTCCTGAATTCTATTTCAAGTTACAGACTTTAAGATACTTCTTTTTTCTACTAATAAAGAGAAATATATTTTTTCTGACAATCACATGCTTGCTTTTTTTTAGATACTTTCACATAAATATTATCTTTACAGTATCACAACAGTTTCCTGCTGCGTCATAGAAAAGCAGTTATTTCTAGCCTATAAATAAAGAAATTAAACTAGTTAAATGATAATCTACTGTTCGTATAGTTCAATACTAAAAATAAGAAAAGAAACATAAATAAAACACCTCCAATACAAAATTCTAAATGAGAATGAAGTACATCACACTCCTGGTACAGATCTTGTCTTATAATTTTAAGAAGATAAGGAGCACCTCTATATTTTCCTCTGGAAATAAAAAATATGGTAAGATGACAGAGTGTTAGTTGTTTATCTTGCATCCATTTTTTTATCTTCCTTACTAACAAAACTTTTTTATCGTTTGGCATCATTGTATATTCATCTATAGGATTATAGTGTCTGATATAAAATAGCTATTTCATCAAATATCTAAGTTTCTCACTTCCAAGGCACACAGTTCATTATATCTAACCCACTATGCTACTAGTTGTAGTCATGTTGACTAAGTTATAACCAGGAAAGCATAAACAGAAAGAAGGACTGCTAGTTTTAGCTTGAGTCTTTAAAAAATATGGGTATCTTCATCTACACTCACTATCTCTTTCCACCTTCTAGGATAACATCAGTGATGAGGTTTTAAGGAAAAACAGAACAGCAAGAAGAACTGTACCTTGATTTTTGAACCACCGTTTAGAAGAGAGCTGTCCACTAATTTTAGATTGGTAGTTTGTTAGAATAAACTTCCATTGTGTTTGAGTCACAACATTTTGCTACATTTATTGAAATATCCTGATCTATTCTATTCTATTTGGACATTTTGTGGATGGCTGTGGTCATTTGTGATATGGTATATAATTTATTGAGAGAGATTTATAGGAAGTCTCCTGAAACAGAAGTTAAATAGATGGAGAACATATTCCCCCCATCCCCAGTTTAAAAATTACTTCCAACCTCTTTGAATGTGGATGCAATGTTTAAGCCTCTAGTAGTCATATTAGAACAAGAGGTACCTCAGGGATAAAGTCATAGAGGAAGACTGATGGCTCAGAAATATACAAGGAAGGTAGGTTATCAATTGCCTCATTATTTTACCATGCTAGCTTTTAGACTGCCTATCAAATTCTTTTGTGTGAAAGATTGAATATTTGTGTACTGAAACTACTGTTAGTTTGCATTTTACATAGAAACAGCTAAATATAATCTAGATGAAAAGGCAGGCCATCCACTTTCTGATATGGAATTGAAAGAGAGGCCTGAATAGGTCTAACTCTAACTCTCTCCACCAAATATCCACTGTTGACTTGCTAAAGATTCTAAAAATCCCACAATACTTAGTTCTTTGGTGTAAATCTGTTGTTCTCTAAGGGTGGTTCTGTGGCATCATCTGTCAGTTTCTCAGAAATATGGATACAAGGTTTACACTGTAATTTGGTAAATCTGAAATTTTGGGGATAGAAAGTAGGAGACTATTTTGACAATTTCCCTGTAAAATGTGAGTGAAGTGTTCTCCAAAAGACACTTGTTGGTACTCAATTGTTATTTGTGTTATTTAACCATTAGCAAATTGACAAGAATTTACAGTCTCAATATTGCACACTAAAATCACCTGAGGAACTTTAAAAAATATGTGATTGGAGCAAAGTTATCAGATAAGCTTATAAGCAGAGTTATGGGGTGAATTGTCCTGGCTGGAGACACTGGTCATTCTGGAGGTAGAAAGCAGAAATGAGACTCAATGTGGGACAAAAGTTATTTTCTATGCTAGTTGTAAGTTTTCGTATGGAACAGTAAATGTTAAAACCCTTTGCAAATTGTTTTATTTTCCAACTATATTTGTGTTCTCACCTTCATGCAGAGGCTAGAAAAAATGCTATTACTGCTACTATTGACAGTAGTGATATCAGGGATAGTAATGATAATATCAGATTATTAAACATTTTATAATATAGGCCTTGAAATGTACTGACACTACAATTTTTTAGTTCTTTGGTTTATATTCAAATTAGCAAGGGCATACAATATGAAGCAGTGACAACTGTTTTTAGACACCCTTGAAAATGAAGACTTCAGCTCTCTAAGACAATATCTTTGTGATATAAGGAAAATGATTTATTTTCTTCTCCACCAAACTTAAATATTATTTAATATTAGAGTCCCAAGTGAGTAGTTTCTATGCTTGGAATTATTTCATCCATAGCATATATATTTAATCACTTCCAGATAGTTAAAGTCTGATGAAGTTTTATGTGTATGTACATACACCCTTTGATTTCATGGGCCCCTTGCATTCTTGGCATCACATAAGGTCCTGACATATTCCTTTGGTTCTTATTCTTTTCTGGATTTCCTATAAATGACTCAAATCACTCGAGAGAAATATTAAAATACAGAAGTCTGATGCTGCCTATTTATCTTTCATATAACTGAAAGTAAGAAAAGTAAGAAAAAAACCAGGCAAAATGAGAAACAATGTAGGTAAGTTTTTAGAACCAATAATCAAAAATTCAAATGATAAACAGATAAAATTTCTGTCCATATCATTCATAATTCTAAAAGTATGCCTCAATTTATATAAAAAAGCCCCCCCTGGATCTCCCAAAGGTAATTAAACATTTACATTATCTCACTGGACAGATAGGTTGAGGGAAATATAAAGCAGGATAAAATGCAAAGGGGTGAATAAATGGAAGAGGTGAAGTGACTTTCTTGCATATTCAGTGAAGTAACACTGTGTTAAAACCCTTCAGTTTTCTTATGTTTGAAAATGTTTTAAGTGTTCAGAAGAAATAGAAAAATTCAAGCCCCTTCATATAATCTCAGACAAGAAGTATCTTTGAAAATTCTAGGAGGAATAGTAGTTATAAAGTGCAGTTTAGCTTAATCCTGTCAGAGTTAATTAGTTATTCATTAGAATAGAGAAAGGGAGTAAAATTGAGAGGAATGGGAAGGCAGAGGAAGAATAGAAGCTAACCAAGCTGTTAATGTAGTCACCCAGGTAACCATACTCTTGAAATAAAGGTAGCTGTCAGGGAGTGTGGCTGTTAAATAGAAGGGAGGAAGACAGGGGATAGCCTATCCTTTTTCCATATTTCATATATATTCATTTATTGCTTAGGGAAGAAGCAGGAAAGGATTAGGAACATAGAAAAAATGAGCAAGATGATGTCTTGTACTTATCCAGTGAAACTACTTAGTGGGAGATGAAAGTGGCTAACAAGGAAATACTGTGTCAACAATTGTTCACTTAGAGTCAGACTGCATTGAGTGACACTAAGCTTTATGCTGGGGCAAAGCTAGAGAGAAAAGTGCAGGGCAGTCTTTCATAAGTAGGTTAATGTCAATGCTGGGTGTAGCTGAGGCAAGGAGGATGAAGTGTGTCAAAGTGACGGGTTTCTTTGCTCTTGCTGTCCTATCATTGTAAAAAATTATGCCATCAATGAGACAATGAGGAAGGTCTCTGACCCTGGGAAGTGATTCAAAATCAGGTCATACCTTTGATTTTATTAAGTAGAGAACTGATAGTCATGGCAATGAGGATTGGATTTTTCTGTGACTACCCAAATGAAAGTGGTTTAAATAAAATTGGAATTGATTTTTCTTTTGTGTAAAGAAATCTGAAAGTAGTAGTCTGAAGTTAGTATATCAGCTCTGCAGTCATGAAAGACTTGGGCTTCTTTTCTCTGAA
Organism: Castor canadensis; assembly: GCF_047511655.1. Taxonomy (NCBI): domain Eukaryota; kingdom Metazoa; phylum Chordata; class Mammalia; order Rodentia; family Castoridae; genus Castor; species Castor canadensis. The sequence continues at coordinate 26,523,167 of NC_133405.1, forward strand.
TGTGAGTTTTATATAACACAATACAAGATGGTTGTTTACCTCAGTGAGATAAGAAACATAAACCTGCTTCATTTAAGGACACGTCTCACAAATTGTACATGACACTTGCATTTATATTCCTGTACCTGAAACACAGCCACATAGCCACATCTAATTTAAAGAGAAACTGAAAATTATAGACTTCATTCTAGATAACCATATTTTCAGCTAAAAATCAGTAGGTAACAAAAAAATCTAAAGAACAAAAGTTGAACAGAAATCAGGTAACTATTTTGCTTAAAATAATAAAGCTTTTAATTCAGGCACAGATTTTCTTTTCTTTTTTTTTCTAAGAGAGCATATCAATCTCTGGTTAAAAAAATTAAATGACATCCTCTAATTGCTCTTCTACTGCCTTCAGAATCAAGTCCAAACTCCTTATCATATCACTAAGTGCCTTCCACAGTGTGTTTCCAGTTTTTTGTCAGATATTCTCACATGCATTTTATCCTCCAACTAAAGTAAGCAAATATAAAATTCTGTGATAACATGCCATTTCTTATTTATAATTTGAGTATCTGCTGTCTATGATCCTAACACACAGGACTGAAATATCATTTACAAATTTGTACCGAAAATTATAAAGAGTCTTCATTGCTTTGTGGGAAGATTCAATTCAATAGTAGCTTACTGACCACCTGAAATGAATGAAGAAATTTTTAGTCCAGAGGGGAGGTAAAAAAGAAAAGTAAAATGAAGGCAGAATGTAATAAGCTTTGGCAGAAAGATCTATGCAAAGTTTTGTTCATACCAGAGGAAATAAAGATTAATTGTAATTAGAGCATTAGGAAATGAATCATCAAACACCAAGGGTGGGCAAACTATGGTTGGTGGGTGAATCTAGCCCACAGCTTATTTCTGTAAATAAGGTTTAATTGAAACACAGCTGTGTTCATTCATTTATGTATTGTCTGTGGTAGTTTTCATACTATGGCAGTGAAGTTGAGTAGTTATAACAGAGAATGTATGGCCCACAAAGTCCAAAATTTACTGTCTGACATTTCATACAGAAATGATATTTAAGACTGGGCTAGAAAAATTTTAACAAAGAGAAGGACATTGTAAGCAAGAGAAAGTAAAGGTAATGATGTGAGAAATTCATGCATATTCATGGTAAAGAAATCACAGTAAAATTCACAATATGCAGAACATGTTTTCTCCCAAAAACTCTAGTTTTTTAAATGTGGGGTTACATTTTTGAGAGGTTAGTGGAAGGGGCAGGATGGACCTATTAAGCTTGCTTGCCAGGGATCTGATTGAACAACCCAAATTTGCCCAGGTTCTGACTATGAACCTGATAACTGACTAGATTCTTGCATGTCTGGAGAAGTAATTATAATAACATCCCAAATACATGTCTCCTGTTTTATCAACCAGATTCAAGGATATTGGATAAGGCTGATGACAAGGGACACAACATACCACTGTATGCTTTCCAAAATTGGATTTCTAGTTTGTTCTCAAACTGTTTTCACTGCCTGCCCCCTCCACATCTTATATCTTTTCTCCCTGGACAAGGATAAGAATTCTAATCTCACTACATTGGGCCTGCAAAGAAGATGGGAGCCAACTGCCAATCAAGTTAGATCCAAATTTACTTTAATACACTGCTTGTTATCATAGGGTGTTATACTAGTTTACTTTGGTCAGAGCATAAAATACTTGTGAAAATTTCAAAGTTAAAACTGAAAACACATCTAGTGACATGATAAGGACTTTGGTCTTCATTCTGAAAGCAATGGAAGAATAATTTTGAGCAATAAAATCATATGCCAGATCCAAATTTGAATTAGATGACAACTCCTAGGGAAAAAACTGTCTTATACCTAAGTATGATAAAAACAAACTACATCTGTATCTTGTACCTTCAAACCTATTTCAAAGACAAGAAGCATTTTGGGGCTACAGACACATTTGTCAGAATTGATAAAAGAAAAAAATGGAGATCACAATTCTGCTACCTGAAGGCAGACACTGTTTTCTGTCTGCCTTATAAAGCTACTTGTCTTTATAATATACAAGAACATGTAGAAGGCATAGGTGATGACTCAATTTCAGTTGATTCTGTCTTGTCTGTTTTTCCAACAAAAGGCAAGAGTGCATAAGTAGATCTGATTAATGAAGCTTACATTTTCTCTGGATCTTAATTACTACACCTAGAAATCATCCATTATATACTTGCATTGTATAACTCTCATGGATTGGTGACAACAGTATTTCTTGAATGTATGCATACATGTGTGTTTGAATTGGCAAGATTCTACTTTTACATTTTATATTCACCTGCTGTTCTCAGCTGTAGGACTTTAATTGTTTTAACTGTTATTTTAGTTAATACCACACCATATGTGCTAAAGTATATTTGACAAGTTCTTTCCTTTAAATGATCATGGGGGAAATTTGTGAATTTCAGGTTTCTTGCCTTACTTGTATATTTAAGGTCTGGAAGTTTACTCTCTCTGCATCAATGACAGTTACTGTTGAGATGTGAAGAGCCTTTTATCTATAAAATGTATGTGATTTTTATCCCTTAAAATTCAACAACTAAATAGCTCTACTTCTTGGAGTTTTCTAATGGTTATCTAGGGCAACATGAAATATTTTCTAGACTCTACTTCTAAATGTACCCCTGAAAGGCAAAGGAGCTTGTTTAGCATCAGATTTCTAGTTCTGTGAGTAACCTAGTAGTAAATTTGAATATTTACAAAATTAGAAAAGGGAAAAAGCTTGGTTCCAGGACTATTGATTTGCCTCTCTGTAACAGTGTTCTCCAACTGCTTTTCATTTCTACTTCCCCCATTATGACACTGGGCTGTCTGGAGAACCTGAAGCACCCATCTTGTGGCTCTTGAAAAAGCACCAGGAAAATTTCAAGAATAATGCACTTAACACCACTGACCTGGTGAACCAATGTCAACCATTGTGCTTGTAGCAAGAGCCCACTTTCAGACATTTTTAATGAGAAAAATAAGCCCCAATTTGATTTAGCAACTGAGTTCTATGTTTCTGTTATTTTCAGATGACAATCATGGCAAATCATGCAGTGCTTTCAAAACAGTGTAGCAAAGTACTGTAGGTGGTATCATAGATATTAGAAAGGGGAACAAAGAGGGGTTTAAGTACTACTTCAATAGGTGAAGAAATAATAGCAAGAATTGACAAGTAAGGTTGCTTTTGCATAGCAAAGTTAACAGTTACTTAGAGTGAAGAGACAGCCTTCAGAATGGGAGAAAATCTTTGCCAACTACTCATCTGATAGGGGATTAATATCCAGAATGTATAAAACTGAAAAAAACACACCCAGAGAATAATCCTATCAATACATGATCAAATAATTTGAACAGTCAGCTCTCAAAAGAAGTACAAATATCCAATATTCACATGAAGAGATGTTTAACACCCTCAGCCATAGAAGAAATGCAAATCAAAACATACTGCATTTCCATCTTACCCACTCAGAAGGGCAATCGTGTGTGGGGGGGAGTATTAGTGGGAGGGGGAGGGCGAAGTTATAAAATTAAGGTGATGGTATGTGGTATATGGACTTCATAAACTATATGAAACAGAATTAAGAAACCTCTTACAATTGCTTTAAGTGGGGTGGGGAGAAGCTAAGGAAGGAGACAATGGGGGTAATGGAAATAATGTACCATATAAGTCTAATCAGAATTGTCACTATGAATTCCCCCTATACAATGAATATATCTTAATAAAAATTAATTTAAAAGAAATAAAAAACAAGTAATCTCTAGCAAGGATAGGGGAAAAAGTAACCCTTATGGGAATGTAAATTACTCCAGTTACTATGGAAATCAATATGGAGAGCCCTTACAAAAACTAATAACAGAACTTCAACATGATCCAGCTAAGCTACTACTAGATATATGCTTGAAGAAATCAAAGTCAGCACACAATAAAGATAGCTACACATCTAAGATTATTGGCGGGAATTCCAAGATGGCGGCTAGAGGTAGGAAGCAGAAAGCAAGCCTCCTATAGTGAAATCTTGGAGAGACGCTGGAGACACACTTTGCAGGCATAATCACCGAGAAAAGGCATAACTTTGACTCCTCCACATCTCCAGCCGGTGCAGAGAATCTCCACTTCACGTTAAACGGAGAACCGAGGAGGCCCCCGGGCCACCAGTGGCCGGCGCCCACACGGCTTGGGAAGACGCGGACCAGGTGAGCTTCGCGGTACCGCGGTTCCCCCACAGACAAGCGTGGGCCAGAGCAGCATAGCCCCCTGGACAGACTGACCTCCACCGGGGAAAAGAAGAGAAACTGAGTACTAAGCAATAAGAACAGTTAAGACACGCTGGAAAGAGGGTGGGGCGCCCTGAGCGCTGAAGATTGGGGGAAGGGAATCCTTCCCGGGACTGGAAATAAACGAGCCGGGCGGGCCGGAGAGGCTCTGGCGGGAGCGGGGCGTGCCCAGCAACCGGGAGCGGGGACGCTTGTGAGAGGAGGGAAGACCCACTTCCCACGTGAACTGTAAATAAACACGCAGGCCTGACAACGCGGGGCAGTGTCACCTTTCCCAGTGCTTGGAAAGGGAAAAGCCTGTAGCAGAGGCCCCCCACCCCCACACAGGAGAACTCTGAGCAAACAAAGCCTGTGGGACCAGGTGAGTGCTAAGCTCACCCCAGAGATCTGCATAAATAACGCCGCCAGCTACAGGCTGAGAGCAGCAGGCAGGCAAGCCACAGTTGCAGATACCACTCTCAGAACTGCCTCCAGACGCTTTTTTTTTCTTTTTCTCCCTACCTTTGATGAGAGAACAACCGAATTACACCTGCAAGCCGAAAAACTTACTGAAACTGTATTGCATTTGAACTGGGGACACTTGGTGGGGCTTTTTTTTTTTCTTCTGTGTGTGTGTGAGTGTAGTTTTGTTCTACTTTATGCATCCCCTTTGATGAGACAACTACAGAACAACATCTGAGGCACCAACTCCAGGACTGGAGATTGAGACGGACATCCAAATTGTTAAGACTGAAATTGCATTGCATATAAACTTGGAAGTTTTTTGGTTTTTTGGTTTTTTTTTGTTTTTTTTTAATTTTCTATTTTCCATTTTATTTTAATTCATTTTTATAAATAGATATTACTTTCATATACTTATTTTTTATTTTTTTTATCTTTGATTTTCAATCCTCTCTCTGTCACTCTATTGTCTGTTCAGCTTACTGTCGATTAGTACACTAACACTCCCTGTTTATACCTTTGAAACTCTCTTGTCTGATACCTTGTTCTGCTTTCTCCCTCTTGTCTGTATATTTGTTTTCCCCTTTTCTTTAACTTCTTGCTTTCCATCTCAGCTCACTCTTCCATTCTCAATATTACCATTGTTATTATTGCAAGCTAGAAAATACTTAATTACACACAGTACAGGGACAGTAACAACACCAAGGACAATGACAGGAAGACAGAAAAAACAAGGAAACCAGTTTCCCCACAGCAAAAAATTAGTACAGGAACCAGAGGGGAATGAAGAGAACAGAAACTCAGAGCCAGACTCCAACAAAATGAAGATAAACAATGCCAAAGGACCCAATGAAGCCTACAAGAATAATTTAAAAGAAGACATACTACAAGTACTCAATGAGAATTTTATAGAGATGATACTGGATAGGGTCAACCAAAATGTACAGGAGACACTCAAGAAATTCCAAGACAATAAAAATAGAGAATTTGAAAAAGCAAAAGAAGAAATAAAGGAAACCATAGAAGCACTGTATAAACACCAAAGTGAAAGAGAGAACACAATGAATAAATGGATAAATGAACTCAGGACAAAAATAGACAACAATAAAGAAGAAAACAGCCAGGATATGGAAAACCTCAGAAAAAAGAACGAAACAGAACTGCAAAACAAAACGGAAGGCCAATCCAGCAGAATAGAACAAACAGAAGACAGAATCTCAGAAATTGAAGATGAAATGGTAATTAAAGGAAAAACTGAAGAACTACTAATTAAACAACTCAAGACCTGTGAAAAGAAAATGCAAGAACTCACTGACTCCATCAAAAGACCAAACTTGAGAATCATGGGCATCGAAGAAGGAGAAGAGGTGCAAGCGAAGGGAATGCGTAATATATTCAACAAAATAATAACGGAAAATTTCCCAAATCTAGAGAAAGATATTCCCATACAGATGCAAGAGGCCTCCAGGACACCAAACAGACCAGATCAAAATAGAACTACTCCACGACATATCATCATTAAAACAACAAGTTCAGAAACTAAGGAAAGAATATTGAAGGCTGCAAGAGAGAAAAAACAAGTAACATACAAAGGTAAACCCATCAAAATCACAGCAGACTTCTCAACAGAAACATTAAAAGCAAGAAGAGCGTGGGGTGAGATCTTCCGGGCACTGAATGAAAATAACTTCAACCCCAGGATATTCTACCCAGCAAAGCTATCATTCAAAATAGATGGAGCAATAAAAGTCTTCCATGATAAGCAGAAACTAAAACAATATGTGACCACAAAGCCACCATTACAAAAGATTCTGCAAGGGATCCTGCACACAGAAAGTGACACCCAACTTAACCATGAAAAGGCAGGCAGCACCAAACCACAGGATAAGAAAAAGCAAGACAGTAGAGAGTAACATCAAGTTAGGTACACACAATCAAACCTTCAAACAACTAAGATAACTAAATGGCAGGAATCACCACATACCTATCAGTACTAACGCTTAATGTTAATGGACTTAATTCACCCATCAAAAGACACCGTTTGACAAAATGGATTTAAAAAGAAGATCCAACAATTTGTTGCTTACAGGAGACTCATCTCACTGACAGAAATAAGCATATGCTTAGGATGAAAGGCTGGAAGAAGATTTACCAAGCCAATGGCCCCCGAAAACAAGCAGGAGTAGCAATACTTATCTCTGACAAAGTAGACTTCAAACCTACATTGATCAAACGAGATAAAGAAGGACATTCCATACTAATAAAAGGGGAAATAGACCAAAAGGAAATAATAATCATCAATCTGTACGCACCCAATGTCAACGCACCCAATTTCATCAAACATACCCTGAAAGACCTAAAAGCATATATAAACGCCAACACAGTGGTTGTGGGAGACTTTAACACTCCATTATCATCAATAGATAGGTCATCCAAACAAAAACTCAATAAAGAAATCCAAGATCTAAAATATGCAATAGATCAAGTGGACCTAGTAGATGTCTACAGAACATTTCATCCAACCTCTACACAATATACATTCTTCTCAGCAGCCCATGGAACCTTCTCCAAAATAGATCATATCCTAGGGCACAAAGCAAGCCTCAGCAAATATAAGAAAATAGAAATAATACCATGCATACTATCTGACCACAATGCAGTAAAAGTAGAACTCAACAACAAAAGTAAAGACAAAAAACATGCAAACAGCTGGAAACTAAATAACTCATTACTTAATGAAGAATGGATCATCGATGCAATAAAAGAGGAAATTAAAAAGTTCCTAGAAGTCAATGAAAATGAAAACACAACCTACCGGAACCTATGGGACACAGCTAAGGCAGTCCTGAGAGGAAAGTTTATAGCCATGAGTGCATATATTAAAAAGATTGAAAGATCCCAAATCAATGACCTAATGATACATCTCAAACTCCTAGAAAAACAAGAACAAGCAAATCCCAAAACAAATAGAAGGAGAGAAATAATAAAAATAAGAGCTGAAATCAATGAAATAGAAACCAAAAAAACCATACAAAGAATTAATGAAACAAAAAGTTGGTTCTTTGAAAAAATAAACAAGATCGATAGACCCCTGGCAAACCTAACTAAAATGAGGAGAGAAAAAACCCAAATTAGTAGAATCAGGAATGCAAAAGGGGAGATAACAACAAACACCATGGAAGTCCAGGAAATCATCAGAGACTACTTTGAGAACCTATATTCAAATAAATTTGAAAATCTAAAAGAAATGGACAGATTTCTAGATACATATGATCATCCAAAACTGAACCAAGAGGAAATTAATCACCTGAATAGACCTATAACACAAAATGAAATTGAAGCAGCAATCAAGAGTCTCCCCAAAAAGAAAAGTCCAGGACCTGATGGATTCTCTGCTGAATTCTATCAGACCTTTAAAGAAGAACTGATACCAACCCTCCTTAAACTGTTCCATGAAATAGAAAGGGAAGGAAAACTGCCAAACACATTTTATGAAGCCACTATTACACTTATCCCCAAACCAGGCAAAGACACCTCCAAAAAGGAGAACTATAGGCCAATCTCCTTAATGAACATTGATGCAAAAATCCTCAACAAAATAATGGCAAATCGAATTCAGCAACACATCAAAAAGATTATTCACCACGACCAGGTAGGCTTCATCCCAGGGATGCAGGGGTGGTTCAACATACGAAAATCAATAAACGTAATAAACTACATTAACAGAAGCAAAGACAAAAACCACTTGATCATCTCAATAGATGCAGAAAAAGCCTTTGATAAGATCCAACATCATTTCATGATAAAAGCTCTAAGAAAACTAGGAATAGAAGGAAAGTTCCTCAACATTATAAAAGCTATATATGACAAACCTACAGCCAGCATAATACTTAACGGAGAAAAATTAAAACCATTCCCTCTAAAATCAGGAACCAGACAAGGATGCCCACTATCTCCACTCCTATTCAACATAGTACTGGAATTCCTAGCCAGAGCAATTAGGCAAGAAGAAGCAATAAAAGGAATACAAATAGGTAAAGAAACTGTCAAAATATCCCTATTTGCAGACGACATGATCCTATACCTTAAAGACCCAAAAAACTCTACTCAGAAGCTTCTAGACATCATCAATAGCTATAGCAAGGTAGCAGGATATAAAATCAACATAGAAAAATCATTAGCATTTCTATACACTATCAATGAGCAAACGGAAAAAGAATGTATGAAAACAATTCCATTTACAATAGCCTCAAAAAAAATCAAATACCTAGGTGTAAACCTAACAAAAGATGTGAAAGACCTCTACAAGGAAAACTATACACTTCTGAAGAAAGAGATTGAGGAAGACTATAGAAAGTGGAGAGATCTCCCATGCTCATGGATTGGTAGAATCAACATAGTAAAAATGTCTATACTCCCAAAAGTAATCTACATGTGTAATGCAATTCCCATCAAAATTCCAATGACATTCATCAAAGAGATTGAAAAATCTACTGTTAAATTTATATGGAAACACAAGAGGCCATGAATAGCCAAGGCAATACTCAGTCAAAAGAACAATGCAGGAGGTATCACAATACCTGACTTCAAACTATATTACAAAGCAATAATAATAAAAACAGCATGGTACTGGCACAAAAACAGACATGAAGACCAGTGGAACAGAATAGAGGATCCAGATATGAAGCCACACAACTATAAGCAACTTATCTTTGACAAAGGAGCTAAAAATATACGATGGAGAAATAGCAGCCTCTTCAACAAAAACTGCTGGGAAAACTGGTTAGCAGTCTGCAAAAAACTGAAACTAGATCCATGTATATCACCCTATACCAAGATTAACTCAAAATGGATCAAGGATCTTAATATCAGACCCCAAACTCTTAAGTTGATACAAGAAAGAGTAGGAAATACTCTGGAGTTAGTAGGTATAGGTAAGAACTTTCTCAATGAAACCCCAACAGCACAGCAACTAAGAGATAGCATAGATAAATGGGACCTCATAAAACTAAAAAGCTTCTGTTCAGCAAAAGAAATGGTCTCTAAACTGAAGAGAACACCCACAGAGTGGGAGAAAATATTTGCCAATTATACATCAGACAAAGGACTGATAACCAGAATATACAGGGAACTTAAAAAACTAAAATCTCCCAAAACTAATGAACCAATAAAGAAATGGGCACGTGAACTAAACAGAACTTTCTCAAAAGAAGAAATTCAAATGGCCAGAAAACACATGAAAAAATGCTCACCATCTCTAGCAATAAAGGAAATGCAAATTAAAACCACACTAAGATTCCACCTCACCCCTGTTAGAATAGCCATCATTAGCAACACCACCAACAACAGGTGTTGGCGAGGATGCGGGGAAAAAGGAACCCTCTTACACTGTTGGTGGGAATGTAGACTAGTACAACCACTCTGGAAAAAAATATGGAGGCTACTTAAAAAGCTGGACATCGATCTACCATTTGATCCAGCAATACCACTCTTGGGGATATACCCAAAAGACTGTTACTCCAGAGGCACCTGCACATCCATGTTTATTGCGGCACTATTCACAATAGCCAAGTTATGGAAACAGCCAAGATGCCCCAGCACTGACGAATGGATTAAGAAAATGTGGTATCTATACACAATGGAATTTTATGCAGCCATGAAGAAGAACGAAATGTTATCATTCGCTGGTAAATGGATGGAATTGGAGAACATCATTCTGAGTGAGGTTAGCCTGGCTCAAAAGACCAAAAATCGTATGTTCTCCCTCATATGTGGACATTAGATCAAGGGCAAACACAACAAGGGGATTGGACTATGAGCACATGATAAAAGCTTTAGCACACAAGGGAGGGGTTAGGATAGGTAAGACACCTAAAAAACTAGCTAGCATTTGTTGCCCTTAATGCAGAGAAACTAAAGCAGATACCTTAAAGCAACTGAGGCCAATAGGAAAAGGGGACCAGGAACTAGAGAAAAGTTTAGATTAAAAAGAATTAACCTAGAAGGTAACACCCACGCACAGGAAATCAATGTGAGTCAATGCCCTGTATAGCTATCCTTATCTCAACCAGCAAAACCCCTTGTTCCTTCCTATTATTGCTTATACTCTCTCTACAACAAAATTAGAGATAAGGGCAAAATAGTTTCTGCTGGGTATTGAGGGGGGGAGCGGGAGGGGGTGGAGTGGGTGGTAAGGGAGGGGGTGGGGGCAGGGGGGAGAAATAAACCAAGCCTTGTATGCACATATGAATAATAAAAGAAAAATGAAAAAAAAAATAATAAGATACTATGATATTATTGGTTAATGATACTATGGAGGGTTATTTATTAAAATAATAACAGTTTTCATTTTAAAAAAAAAAAAGATTATTGGCAAACATTCATATAATATCCTAATTATGAAATCAGGCCAGATGTCCATCAATGGCGGAATAGATAAAGAAAACATAATACACACACATATACACACACATACAATGGAGGTTTATTCAGCCATAAAGAAGAACAAAATTCTGTTGTTTGCAGATAAGTGGATGGAAATGGAGATCTTCATGTTAAGTGAAATAAGCCAGATTGAGAAAGACAAATATCACATGTTTTCTCTCATATGTGCAATTTTTTGGGGAAAAAGAGAGCATGAAAATAAAAGGAGGACTATTAAAGATATGGAAAAGGAAAAGGGGGAGATTGGAGGGAGCTATGAAAGTGTAATAGAGGTGATAAATATGATCAAAGTACATTAAATGCATGTATGGAAATGTCTTAATAAAACCCATTACTTTGCATTATGCTACAGGTTCTAGAATATAAGGAGCTAGGATTGAGTTCCAATTCTGCTACATGCAGTGACATGTAGCCTTATATAAATGCCAAGATAATTTTGAAGGTTTGAAACTGTGAATTAAGAGGAGTCTCAGAGTACAGTATATTTACTGTTTTCAAGGAAAAATGCTCATTTCTGGTTCTTGAAATTTAATTATATCCCGTATTTAATTTTAACTATTCTCCTCTTCAGGCTCATTTTCCATTTTCTACTCAGATTCATTTTTTCAACATTTTGACATCTGCTGTCAATCATAGAAGGAAAGTATCAAATTAGTTCTTCAAACTAAATGCTAAAAATTTCACGTGGTCAAGAGAACTAATTTATAAAGGTTCTAATAAAACCCAGAGTTTATTTGAACATGTCATTCCAGAAATAGTAATTGAATGTCATTAAGCCGAGTGCAACTTGGGATTGAAAGACACATTCTAATAATAAAGCACACTTAAAAATGCACAAGTAGCAAATGAAGTGTGATTATAGATTTTGCCCTGTCAGTAATTGTCACTAATCTTTAGCTGTGTGTGTGTATTTTTTCATGATTGTCACATCCATTGCTGTCATAAATATTTCATAATACAGGTAAAGCCTGTATTATAACTAAGTAATTACAATCAAGTGATAAGAAATGCCAGATGGCACATTAGGAAGATGCCTGGGTGTTTTGAACATACACTCTACAGCAAAGCTTGATTCACATCTTATGGTCACTGTAAAGAAATAACATTCACAGAAAAGTGTGACACTGCAATAGGATGAACTCCTCAAGTAGAAGTTCACAATCATTGGAAAAAGAAGAGAGCAGCAGCTCCTGTTCTTTCTAGGGTTTTTTGCATCCTTTCCACTCTCTTAACCATCCAGAGGCTTTTATTGAAAATGTTTGAAAAGGACCAAGCTTGAAGCACTACAGGGACTTAATTATCCTCCTTTGGTAACACATTTTGTGTTCTTAATCACAGTACTAGTCCTTGGTAACATCAAGTTTAAAATCAAGGAAAGACCTATTTATTCTTTTGATTTCCTTTTCTCTCCCTCAATCTCTTTAAGGACACTCATAGAGTTCCCAGTGATGTCTTAGCTTCAGAAATTGCCTTGTCGTTACTTTTTCCTAAAGCTAACTCTGTTCATTGGAGGGCTGTTCCACTGGGTGTTGTTTCTGAATAAGTGGGTAACAACTTCCTGAGAAACTAATGAATGTCCAAATGTCAATGATCAATAGCAGTTTTATGTATATATTTCCTATATAGCATGTGTACATTTTGGCTGAGGCTTTCAGAGCCTTAACTCAAAGTAGTAATTACTATGGAACTTTCATATTCCAAGTACCATGAAGGATTAATAGGAGTGTTTTTAAATGAAATATGTTTTTATTTGATACATTAAAATATAAAAATGTACATATTAATGGATGACTTGATTTTTCAATTCATGTATACATTGTAATGTTTAAACCAGGTTAAACACATCTATCCATTCGAATATTTATCTTTTCTTTAGGATGAAAAAGTTCAAAATACTTTCTTCTAAATTTGTGAAATATACAGTACATTTTCATTATCTGTGGTTACTCTACAGTGTCATAGCATATCAGACTTCTTGCTCCTTTCCAACTATACCTTACTACCCACTGATCAACCTTTTCCCTTCCTTTCCTCCTCCCCAACTCTGGAGACAGTTTCTAATCAGGGAAGTCTTTTCTAGCATTCCAAAAAATCATGTCATCTAAATATTGTTTAATTTACCTACATATAAGGCTGACCCAGCTCAGCAACAATCTTCTTGAAGAAATCAAGATTCCAAGGTATTCAGAATCTTAAAAATTCTGGTCTTCTTAAAAGCTTACATTTTTAAGGGGGAATGATGGCTTGTATGGTGGATGTATTTTGTATCCATATATGAAAATAGAAGAATGAACCCTGTTGAAATTGTTCTAAGAAGGGGGTAAGGGGGAAGAGAGAGAGCAATGGAGGGGGTAAGTCCAACTAAGGTATATTATAATCACATATGAAATATCACAATGTATCCCTCTATACAACTATGATATGCTAATAAAATTATTAAAAACAGCTTACCTTTCTTGACACTGTTAAGCAGTACTTATTACTGTGGTTATTTCAATTTTTTTCTCTTTACTTACAAAATAGAAGTTCAAAAGATTGTTTTGTTCTGTCAATACCACCTTCGGACAACTGTTAATTCTGATATTCTTCATTTATTTACACAGAACTTACTGAGTTGGGTAACAATTAATAGCTAAGTAAACTTGAGTCTAGTCATTTAATTCTTCCTCTAGAAATTCCCCAACACTTGCTCACTTATTTGTAAAAACAAACATTTAAAAATCACCTGCTATGCTTCCAAATAAATTTAATGGTTAATTTTTCAAACTCTTTGATGAATGTCATTGGGATTTTGATGGGAATTGCATTAAACATGTAGATTGCTTTTGGGAGTATAGACATTTTTACTATGTTGATTATACCAATCCATGAGCATGGGAGATCTCTCCACTTTCTATAGTCTTCCTCCATCTCTTTCTTCAGAAGTTCATAGTTTTCCTTGTTGAGGTCATTTGATTTTTTTTGAGGCTATTGTAAATGGAATTGTTTTCATATATTCTTTCTCAGTTTGTTCATTATCACTGTATAGAAATGCTAATGATTTTTCTATGTTGATTTTATATCCTGCTACCTTGCTATAGCTGTTGATGGTGTCTAGGAGCTTTTGAGTAGAGTTTTTTGGGTCTTTAAGGTATAGGATCATATCATCTGCAAATAGGGATATTTGACAGTTTCTTCACCTATTTGTATTACTTTTATTTCTTCTTCTTGCCTAATTGCTCTGGCTAGGAATTCCAGTACTATGTTGAATAGGAGTGGAGATAGTGGGCATCCTTGTCTAGTTCCTGATTTTAGAGGGAATGGTTTTAGTTTTTCTCCATTAAGTATAACACTGGCTGTAGGTTTGTCATATACAGCTTTTATAATGTTGAGGAACTTTCCTTCTATTCCTAGTTTTCTTAGAGCTTTTATCATGAAATGGTGTTGTATCTTATCAAAGACTTTTTCTGCATCTATTGAGATGATCAAGTGGTTTTTGTCTTTGCTTCTGTTAATGTGGTTTATTACATTTATTGATTTTTGTATGTTTTTTTTTGAACCACCCTTGCATTCCTGGGATGAAGCCTACTTGGTCGTGGTGAATGATCTTTTTGATGGGTTGTTGAATTCCGTTTGCCATTATTTTATTGAGGATTTTTGCATCAGTGTTCATTATGGAGATTGGCCTTCTCCTTTTTGGAGGTGTCTTTGCCTGGTTAACAACAGGTGTTGGCAAGGATGTGGAGAAAAAAGGAACCCTTTTACACTACTGGTGGGAATGCAAACTAGTACAACCACTCTGGAAAAAATTTTGGAAGCTTCTTAAAAATCTAAACATAGATCTACCATACAATTCAGCAATACCACTCTTGGGGATATACCCAAAAGAATGTGACACAGGTGACTCCAGAGGCACTTGCACATCCTTGTTTATTGCAGCACTATTCATTATAGCCAAGTTATGGAAACAGCCAAGATGCCCCACTACTGATGAATGGATTAAGAAAATGTGATATTTATACACAGTGGAATTTTATGCAACCATGAAGAAGAATGAAATCTTATCATTCACAAGTAAATGGATGGAACTGAAGAACATCATTTTGAGTGAGGTTAGCCTGGCCCAAAAGACCAAACATTGTATGTTCTCCCTCATATGCAGACATTAGATCAAGGGCAAACACAACAAGGGGATTGGACTTTGATCACATGATAAAGCAAGAGCACACTTGGGAGGTATGAGGATAGGTAAGACACCCAAAAAACTAGATAGCATTTGTTGCCTTTAATGCAGAGAAACTAATGCAGATACTTTAAAGTGACAGAGGCCAATAGGAGAAGGGGACCAGGAACTAGATAAAAGGTTAGTTTGAGAAGAATTAATTTAGAAGGTAGCACACATGTGCAGGAAAGCAGTGCAAGTCTATTCCCTGTATAGCTATCCTTATCTCAACTAGCAAAAACCCTTGGTCCTTCCTATTATTGTTTATATTCTCTCTTCAACAAAATTAGAGATAAGGGCAAAATAGTTTCTGCCTGATAGCAAGGGAGTAGGGGGGAGGAGGCTGGGGGAAGGGGGGAGAAATGACCCAAACATTGTATGCACATATAAATGAAAGAAAAAAATAAATAAAACAGAAAAAAAACAAATACACCATAATTCTCTAAGAAAAATAAATAAAATAAAATAAAATAAAATAAAATAAAATAAAATAAAAATCACCTGCTAGTATGTAAAATCTAGATACCAAGCAATGGCTAAGATGTGGTTGCCTGTCTTGAGGAGTTCAATATAATAAGAGAGACTTCAAGGTAATAAATACGTGATGAAATAGTGTAGTAGGTAACTTTCTTAATGATAGGTACATAACACTTTGTTATGGAAGTTCAGAGTACTAAGCTGAGCTTCTGTCAGCTGGCATACCAGAAGAGGAAAATACAGAGTTCTTTGAATAGGCAAGTGGTATGGGAGGCAGTGAGGTCTCACAGAAATGGTACACATGGATTTGAAATAGAATAATGCTATGTTTAGATACGTGTCCCCCAAAATCTCATGTGTTGAAAGCCTATTTACCAGGTTGTGGTGCTGTTGGGAGGTAATAGATTCTTTAAGAAATGAGGAAGTTGGTTATTTAGGACATGCCCTTGAAGGAGGTAAAATATTAGAATCCTGGCCTCTCTTCTCTTTTTGCGTCCTAGCTACCATGAAGTGAACATCTTCCGTTTCCATGTGCTCTGCCACGATGGGCTGCACCACTAGAGGACCAAAAACAATGGGGACTCTATAACTGTGATCCAAAATCTTTCCTCTTTTCAGGTTGATTGTCTTCAGTATTCTATCATACTGATAGAAAGTTGACCAATACAGATAGACCTACATAACCTCCTTAATTCTTCAGTCTCTGCATGTGTATAATAGAAATAATAAATTTTATATGTTTTTAAATGAAGAATTCAATTATAAACATGTTATTAGTACAGAATTTTCATTGTTTCCAAAATGTACCTCAAAAGCAAGTCTTTAATTTTTGTTTAGTAGAGTATTTCAGGGAATTGCTGTAAACTAAGAGTAGAGTGAGTGTGAGTATCTTAAAATCTATCATCTTCTTTCATAGAAATAAAGTGCATGCCCCAAACTCAGTAGCTATTTTCAATCTCTAAACAAACTTTGACAATGTTTATGCTAGGCAAAGATTTGAGAGATAATATTTGAAGAATGTATGCTTTATGATGTATACTACTTGAAATGACTTAATTTTTATTTAGGAATGATATAAAATATCCTTAGAAGATAAGTGTTGTTCTATGAAAAAATTATAAATTAAAAGGTTATTTATATTAGCAGCAGCACATATGTATATATGCATATCACACAGATATATATGTATGTATATATGCATATGTATTCTGTGTATGGTACTAGTTTGGTAATAGAAGAACATATTATCAAGAATCTACTAAGTTTGTATTAGGGACTGAGTTAATTTCTAAAGCGAAATTATCAGAAATACTAAGAACCATGTGCAATGCACATGCACATGCACAGAATACTGAGAAACTGGGAAGGGTATCTCCAGGGCAAATAGGGAGATAAGGAATTTGCCCTGGGCAGATGGTCTGACAACTGAGAAATTGAGTCCTGCCTTTGTGAACTTCTGATTGGATAAAAGTTTACAATAAATCACCTAGATGGAGCAGCCTCAAGAACTGCTTTTGCCTTGCAGTTCCATCTGCCTACATATTCAACTGCTTGTATCTTTTCTGCCTCTGTAGAAAATACCTTTTATCTCTAGCAGTAAGTGAGCCAGTAGAGAGCTGATCAAATAAACTTGTGCTTCTCCCTTCCTATCTGTCTGTGATTTTCTAAGTCAAATAGATGGGACAGAGGGTCAATAAAATACTTACTGAGGTTATAAGTCTATTTTGTGATGCTGCAACAGAATATCACAGAATGAGTAACTTATAATGGACAGAAATTCATTTCTCATGTGTCTGAAGGCTGGAAAGTCCACAACTGAGGTCTTGGCAAATGTTGAGGGCCTTCTTGGCTACATGCTCATATAGTACATGAAGGAAGGGATTAGGGAAGAAAACTCACCTTTTTATAACAAAATACATGACTTAGTCATTTCTTAATGATTATACCTCAAATTCTGTTACAATGATAATTACATTTCAACGTAAGATTTGAAAGGGACAAATATCCTAATCATAGCACTTATGTAAGTACTTTTCTGTTGATGGTTGTGGTAATGATCAAAGGAAGGGGACGACAAAAGAAGGAACTCAGTAAGAAAGTGTTCTTGCCCCTAGACTGTGCAGTAGGCCACATAAAATACAATTTAAATATTAAATGATTCAGTAGGAACATAATAAAAACTATATCTACCACTGACCTACAGGAAGAATGACAAACAGCATCTGTTTCAAAGGGCTTTGGGGCATTGTCAGTAAATAATCAAATTGTGGTTGAATTTATATTTCCCAACTTATAAATAATATACAGACTGCTCAAATGTCAAAGACAACAAAACAACAAAAACTAGAAACCAAAGTCTTTTGCACAATCAGTTTCTACCACTGATTCCTATCACTGAAAGTAGAATGGGAGAACTATATTTGAAGAAATGTTTATGGTACTATTGATTAACCTTGATTGTCAGCTTGATTGCATTGAAACACATGTAGGAAATTAGTAAAGCATGCCTTTGGGTGTATCTGTGAGATCATTTCCAGAAAGGATTTACTAAGGAGGGAAGACACTAAGTGTGTATGGTTATCATCTCATAGGCTGGGAGCCAGAGTGAAATATAATAGGAAAGAGCCCAATAATGCCTGCATTTTCTCTCTCCCTCTGCTTTCATATTACCATGATGTCAGATGTTTTGGTCTGCCATGCCCTCCCTGCCATGATGAACTGAACCCTCTGAAACCATGACACAAAGTAAATCTTTCCTCTCTTTAAGTTGTTCTCTCAGGTATTGGTTGCAGCAATGAAAAGGCCAACTAACATATCAATCTTTCCAAAGAAACTGCAGGGTTTCTAGTGACATAGCGTGAAATACAGTACAATAGAATTATGGGATTGGAAGGTTCTTAAGGTTCCCCAACCCGATCCTCACTCAGATTGAGTCCTAAGATCATATTTTAAACAATCAAGAAACTTCTTTTCTTTTACCTTTCCTGTTTTTAGCCCAGTATTTTTGTGACAGCTGAATGCTGTGATGTTTATAATTTACATTAAAATATCATGGAATAAACAGTGTGACACTATATATGTATTTTACTCTGGTTAAAATTCAACTTGAATATTATGTACACATGTATGTAAATGGAAAAATGAGACATGTTGAAACTATTCCAGGAAAGAGGGAAGGGATAACAAAGGGGAATGATGGAGGAGGTGAATTCAACTATGATATATTGTAAGAACTTTTGGAAATGTCACAATGTATCCCTTGTACAACAATAATAAAAAATAAAATAAATGCAATGTTAGAGGCAGTTAGTTCTTCATATAAGGCAGACTATTAATGATCATTAGTATTAGGGAAAGCTAATGTACATTTCAGAGGTTGTCAACTGGCATGGTTTAGAAATGCTAGATTCTAGAGCCACTTTTTTCAAGTGCTTCTATTATTCTATTTCTATCAACATGTGAGACTTTTGCCAAAAAGCATACAGACTGCCAGAAATAGACTTTATTGGTGAAATTTGTTACTCATTAATTGGCATGATGGATTGTTAGAAATGAGCTCTTGCTGGAAAAGTGGAAAGACATTCAAGAGATAGATGTGAGTAGTGGCTAAAATATTCTAGAGTCTCTCTCCATGGTTGGTAAAAGGTTTTTTGGAATCCACTGAAGCATTACCGTTAAATTGACCCAATCAATTTAAACAGCGACTGATATAGGATTCAGAGGATTTCTAGTAGCCTGTTGTCACATATAAGACAATAGAAAAGGCACAAGATTGTTCCTCTAGAATAATATTTTGTCCACCTGAATTTTCTTTCTTGCAAGGTAGTGTTAGATACACCTAAAAGAGTAGGGAGCTATCTTTTCTTGAGTTTGCAGAACAAATTTGTGATCAGATTAGTGCCTGTTCATTAAGAAGTGTTTAAGTAACTTATGTGTGACAGAGTTTAGTCTTAACATTTGCTTTCATTAAAACCTGGCAGTGAGGTTAGAAAAAGTAGTTAAACCTGTGTTACCTCAAACTTCCTCAGTGACAGCTAAGTCACTAAGTGTACTGAAAAGGATGAAGGAGTTGTGCATGACCAAATTGACTTAGGATTGTTTACAACAAAAATTTTTCCCTATAACCATCCACTAAGTACCAGGGTGGTATTTCATTTGTGATCTCCTTTTAGGCATTTGTTGAATTAATGCCTTTCAGGTAGTCCTCTCAAAGAAAGATCAAAATTCATGGTTGTACAAGAAACAAATGTTTTCTACTTTGCCTTGTATATCCTTAATTCAAACTTTTTGAAAAAGATAATTATTAGGATTAGACAGGTTTAGTTGTAGTAGTTGTTGTTCAGCAAAGTACTAAATATCACATATTTAGAAATTTGTTAGAAAAAACAGTACTATGGCTTTCCTTAGGTTTAGTTGTAGTAGTTGTTGTTCAGCAAAGTACTAAATATCACATATTTAGAAATTTGTTAGAAAAAACAGTACTATGGCTTTCCTTCCTAGTTGAGAAGTGTGTTGGTCAGAGGAAGCTAAACAAAGTCCTGTGGAGTGAGAAATGTTATCTATATCAACCTACTACAAAGCTATTGTTTGGCTTGTGAATTGTTGGCAAATGACTTCTCAGATATGAAGGTGATAGTCTCATTTGCTCCATCCCCATAGAATTCTTTAAGGGCCAGATTGTAAAAACAGCTTTTATCCATAAGACTGGGACTTCTAGACCAACTTAGTTTATGACATATGCAGACCAACTTTCAGAGAGAAAGAGAACAGATTACATAGAGGCAGGTGTCCAGAGTATCTTAACAAAATCCTTGAAGATCCTAGATAACCTAATCAATTTAATCAGAAGCAAGAAGTTAAAAAATTCATGTTTACACTGGCTTATCTCTATCTCTAAATAAGCCCAAACTCCTTTATAAATCCAGATCTGGGATCAACCTCTCTATGAATACTACCTTATTAGCACTGACCTTTTGCCCCCTCTTCTATTTCCCATTATCACTATCTGTACTTCTTTTTATTGTGAACTCTTAAGTTCTTGTATTTGCTTTTCTGTTTAGCTGCATTAGCTTTCATTTGTTTGTATTCCTTGGGTTTTTCAAATATCGATTTTTCTTCTTAGATTAGACCATACACTGTAGTCCTCAAGCATTGTCATCAGTGGTGGAACAAGGGAAATGACAACTGACTGCATAAATAATTCCTTGTTGCTTTTGTGAAATGTAAACTGTTTATTGGTTTTATATATATATATATATATATAATATGTATATATTATTAAGTCATAGGTGAGAACCTTGATATGAGCAAAATATTCAGTTGTCTAAAACTAAAATTTGCAATCAAACCAATGTATTAAGTAGATTTCTCACACAAAATGCATGATTCCTATAGAAAGAGAGAAAATAGCAAAACAAGGGAAAATTCTGTTTTCAATTTGGGAAGCATGCTGGTAAGCATGCAAAACACCTGGATAGTTGAGGTTATAATTTATTGGAAGTATAAATATATCAACATTACATTCTCAATGCCATTAATGCATACTTTTTACATATCTGTTTTATGCTTGCTTTAACTGTGTGTTGCTCCCTGTTACATTATTATTTTATCATTCATACATAGATAAAAGCTTGAGTTTGCAGCATATCAATGTATTTGCTTTTCATGTATTTAGGATTGTACTGTGACACATTGTCTTATCAGATAAACAGATAAAATGCATTAATTTTGATGATAGTGTTTGCAACCATTTATTCAGAGGTTGTGTAGGAGGTTACTTCCTCCATATTTGGGGAAATAAAAATGGTTTTCTAAGCAAATAAGCAAAATGGTGAAAAATTGGCACTATTTCCATTGCTTAGGAAAATAAGTTTCTTTGGAAAAAAATTTAAGTAGTTATTTGCTATCAAATCCCAGAGCACTTCTTATTGTGTATTTTTATTTGTACATTAAGGCACATTTGCTTAGGAAACCAACATACAATATATTTTTGGCCAATTTATATTACTGTATTTACTTGAAATTATAGAACTGAATTTATTTCTGTTTTGTTAATTCACACTACCCATTCAAATTTCTTTTAATGAACTGAGATCTAGTACAAAGAATATAGTCTTGTGCCCCATAACATTTCATCAGAATGGGCATGTAATGGTAGTTCCATAAGATTTTATTGCTAAGTGGCGTCATGACCATCTAATTTGTATAAGAACACTCCGTGAAGTTTATACAATGCAATATCATTTACCAATGTATTTCTTATAATGTACTCACATTGTCCAGCAATGCATAACAATAATACTTGATTAAGAATCAGGTAATCTGGGTTTTAGTTTAGCTGTGTCCAATGCCAACTACCTGAGTTTAAGCAAATAATATAACCTCAGCTGTCCTTTGTAATTTATACAATAAAAATTTTCTCTTTTGATGTTACAATGTTATGATTCTCTGAAAGTTGTTTAATTCAGTCAAGACATACTTATAGATTATATTTCAGATTTCACAAATCTATTAATGCTCAAAATGGGCAAATCATTGATTCCTTAAAAACCTCAGAGAACTTACTTTACCCACAACCCCTAAATATGACAAACTTGCTTAACAATATGATTCAAACCCTGGCTGTTAGCTGACTGAATTAAAGAGGGACACTTGGGCCTATCAGACAACAAGTATTTCCATTAGAATTGGAAAATGAGGCACTGAGAATGTAGGGAAATTAAACAAAGGAAGCTTAGAGAAAAACACAAAATAGAATTCTGGCCTGAGTCAGCTCCAAAACAAGCCTAAGCCATAGTAAGGCTGAAAATAAGGAAGATCAGAGATCCATGAAATAAGTATATAATCAAAATAGGAGAATGTAGTATATGCACAGATAGAAACAGAGATGAAAGAACCTATGACCCAGAAAGGATGGAAAAATGATTTCAGTTCCTAACTTATAAATTTTTCAGACCTAACCTAGTGAAATGGTATTTTATTTTGGTCAAATTCACCACCTGTATTACTTTTTCGTATTTCCTCTCCCCTGCATTTTAAGAAAAAAATAGTGCATTTCATTATGTTATTTTCATACATGTATAATGTGCTTTGATTACATTAAGTACTTATCACCCTCTTCTTTCGCTTTTCCCCTTCCTGCTGGTTCCCTCTGCCAAAGAGTGCCTCTTTTACCTTCATGTCATACTTTTTTATGACTAGATTCCACATACAAGAATAAAACATGTTATATTTATCTTTCAGAGTCTGACTTATATTGCTTAATATGATCATCCCAGTTCTATGTTTTCCTGCAAATTATATAACTTTGGTCTTCTTTATAGTTGAATAAAATATGTTATTTTCTTTATGCATTCATCAAATGATTCCATGATTTCATGATTCATCAAGGCTGATTCCATGACCAAGCCATTGTTAATTAGCCCATAAAAAAAACATGAGTGTGCAAGCATCTGTGTTGTATGCTTACATTCTTTTGTATATATACCCAAGAGTGGTATAGCAGGATCATATGGTAGCTTTATTTTTAGGTTTATGAGGAACCTCCTTACTAATTTTCATAGTATTTGCACTCATTTACATTTCTACTAACAGTGTATAAAGGGAGAAAAATATGGCAGCTAAGATAGGGAATCAGATCTCCTAAGCTCTGTGACTTCAGAAACCTCCTTGAGATGCTGGAATCATACTTGGGTAATTCTGATTGCTCCTAGCCAAAATAATAACCATTATAACATTAGGTATAGATAAAATTCAAGACTAACCCTTAAATCAGCCTTTAATTGCAGCTAACAGCCACAAAGCTCCTGCCCTGCACACCCAGCAAGGCGTGTCTAGCTCTGGCCCTGGGAAAAAAGTCCCCAGCTACTTCTCTTTTCTTTTCTTTCTCCTCCCAACAAGCAAAAGACAGAGTATCAATCAGAATCAAACCCTGCGACATCCTGGACCTGTAGCCCATGGAAAGTCTCCCTATGCCAAAATGCACTGAAGACGACACCATTTCTCCTTGACAACTGGATCCAAAGCTGCAGAAGATATAGGTGAATATCACACACCAAGCATGGTTCCTCAAACCACACTGCAGCCCTTGGGTGGACTGAACCCCCCCAGCAAAACTGAAATCCATAAACAGCAAACTGTAATGTAACACTGATATTGGAGGGGGGAGGTGGAATTTAAACCTGCCCTGGAGAATGGGGGAGGAGCAAAGATCCAATCTCTCACTGCTGAACTGTCAGGGGCTTGGCAAGGAACTGAGCTCTCAGCACCGAACTCCAGTGATGTGCATGCAGCAAAGACTGAGAACAGAAGTGGACAAACAAACCAACTTCCTCGAGGAACCACTGGCACTCAGAAGAGATTGGGAGAGGCCTAAAGGCTGAGAGAGAGAGTGAAGTGACAAACTAACCTCCCAAAGCAGGAAGGAGGTAGATCCCAGAGCTGATCTCTGGGACAGAGGGAAGCATTCAAAACTGAATTGCCCTACCTTGCTGGGGTAGATCTGACAAAAAAAGCTGCAGCTGAAGAACAACACAACTGCTGCCTGCTGAAAACAGCTCTGACCACCCTGCATGAGCTGTTTGGCATGGAAATCTTACCTCACCTCACAACTCCAATAAATTCTGTGGACAGAAGTTCCAAATACAGCTCACAAGCCAGTTATCAGGTGAGATCACATCAGAGCTTATGCTTGAACACCAGTACCAGGATTGGACACCTAAGGAATAACTCCAGAAGTTGTATTAATAGACTGAACTTTCTGAGGTTCCTGAATCTGTTTTTTGTATTGAGTTTCTTTTTAATTTTCTTTTTTTATTCCTGTATTATTAACTCCATCATCACTATTCTCTTATCCCTATTCTCATCCTTTTCACTCTCCCTCCTTCTCTTTTATCTGCAATCCATTGTTCTCCTTCCAAATACTCTTTTTGCCCCTTCTCATCAACTCTTTCCTCTGTCTTCACCTCCCTCCCCCAACCTGTCACCATACTATGCCTCCCTCCTACACACTCACCACATGCTGACTAACCTACTTTACCAACTGCACACCACCCCAGTCCCCTTTAATCCCTAGCAAAAATACCTCTATGACAACAGAAATACACACACACAATGGTCAAAAAACCCAGAAACCCCCATAACTCTTAATACACCTACCCACTCCTTTTCCCACCCCCTGTTTTTAGTGCTACCTTTACCAATTCCCCATAATCTATAACTAGCCTAATAACCACTACCCCTCCCCCCTAAACAATGACTGTTTATAGATATTATCATCAAGGGATTTTGTATAGCATATGTTAACAACTGGTCTGGAATTGAACCTGTGAACTTATTAAGGCTAAATTATACCCCCTAACCAGGGTCAGGTAGAGCACATCAACTTAGCTAACAACTAAGTCAGCCACAACACAAAAATTCAATCAAGGAAAGAAATCAGGCAATCAAATCCACCAACTAGCCTACCAACACTATAGTGACACAGCACCAAGTGGAGCAATGGGAAGAAGAAGGGATGAAAACCACTCTCCTCAAAAAAAAATCAATATAGGATTCAGTGGGAAATAAAGAAAATGGATACCCAGTTCATGACCTCAACAAAACAATAAAAAATGTAACTAAGGAACTCAGTGATGTCCACAAAAAAGTCCTCAAAGAAGAAATCTAGAAAGAAATCTCTGAGAAATTCATGGAGAAAATATTAGACATGGTTAACCAGAATGTACAAAATGCACTCAAAAATTTCAAGGCACCAAAAACAAAGAACAATGAGATGACACAGAAACAAATAAAGGAACTCAGAGAGGACCTCAACAAACACCAAAGTGAAACAAAGGACTCTACAAAGAAACACATGAATTAAAGAGAACAACACAAATTATGAAAGAAGAGTTGAACAAAGATTTGAAAAACCTCATAAGAAAGAATCAAATAGAATCCTGGATCTAAAATGTCCCCATAATCAAACAAAAAACACAGTGGAAGGCCACCCCAGAAGACTAGAACAAGTGGAAGACAGAATCTCAGAGTTCAAAGATAAAATAGAAATTAAAGAAAAAACAGAAGAAATCTTAGTCAAACAACTCAAAAGCTGTGAAAAGAAGATGCAAGTACTCAGAGTCTGCATCAAAAAACCAAACCTGAGAATCCTGGGCATTGAAGAAGGAGAAGAGGTGCAAACCAATGGGATATATAACATATTCAATAAGTAATAATAGAAAATTTCCCAAATCTCAATAAAGTTTTGCCCATTAAGGTACAGGAGCCCTCCAGGACACAAAACAGACTTGACCAAAATAGGACCTCCCCACAGCATATTATCATTAAAACAACAAGCATAGAGAGCTTCAACAAGCATAGACAGAATATTGAAGGCTATAAGAGAGAAAAAGCAAATAGCATATAAAAGTAAACCCATCAAAATAACAACAGATTTCTCAAAGGAAACCATAAAAGCAAGCAGGGCATAGAGTGAGGTACTTCAGACACTGAATGAAAATAACATCAACACTAGGATACTCTACCCGGCAAAACTATCATTCAAAATTGATGGAGCAATAGAAATATTTTATGATAAACAGAAACTAAAACAGTATATGACCACCAAGTCACCACTATAGAAGATTCCACAGGGAATACTGCACACAGACGATGAAAGCAAGCAAAACCATGAGAGGATGGGAAGCATGGAACCACAGGAGAAGAAAAGACAAGTAATCAGAGAATAGCATTGATTCAACTGCACACAATCAAATCCTTAAACAAGAAAAACAACTAAATGGCAGGAATCACCACATACCTATCAATATTAATGGACTCAACTTCTCCATCAAAAGACACAATTTGGCAAACTGGATTAAAAAGGAAGATCCAACAATCTGTTGTTTACAAGAGACACATCTTATTAACAGAAATAAACACTGGCTGGAAGATTTACCAAGCCAATGGCCCCCCAAAACAGGCAGGAGTAGCAATACTTATATCAGATAAAGTAGACTTCAAACTTACATTGAAGGACACTTCATACTAATAAAAGAAGCAATACATCAAAAAGAAGTAACAATTATCAACCAATATGCACCCAATGTCAGTGCACCCAATGTTATCACACATACACTAAAGGACTTAAAAGCACAAATGGACTCTAACACAATGCTAATGGGAGACTTTAATACCCCTCTATCACCAATAGATAGGTCATCCAAACAAAAAATCAACAAAGAAATCCTAGAACTAAATGACACAATCAATCAAATGGACCTCTTCATAATAAAAGCTCTAAGAAAACTAGGAATAGAAGGAATGTACCTCAACATTATAAAGGCTATATATGACAAAGTTATAGCCAACATCATACTTAATGGGGAAAAATTTTCCCTAAAGCCAGGAACGAGATAAATGTGCCCACTCTTCCCACTCCTATTCAACACAGTCATGGAATTCCTAGCCAGAGCAATAAGGAAAGAAGAAGAAATAAAAGGAATACAAATAGATAAAGAAGTAGTCAAACTATCCCTATTCTCAGGTGACATGATTTTATACCTTAAAGATCCAAAAACTCCACCCAAAAACTCCCAGACACCATAAATGCTTCATCAAAGTAGCAGGATGAAAAATCAACTTACAAAAATCAGTAGCCTTTCTATACACCAACAATGAACAGATTAAGAAACAATATAGGAAAACAATTCCATTTATAATAGCCCCCCAAAAATCAAATACCTAAGAATAAACTTAACAAATGATGTAAATGACCTCTATAAGAATAACTGCAAACCACTGAAGAAAGAAATCAAAGAAGACTACAGAAGGTGGAACGATCTCCTATG
The DNA here is from genome assembly GCF_047511655.1 of Castor canadensis. Classification (NCBI taxonomy): domain Eukaryota; kingdom Metazoa; phylum Chordata; class Mammalia; order Rodentia; family Castoridae; genus Castor; species Castor canadensis. The sequence continues at coordinate 26,550,862 of NC_133405.1, forward strand.
CTCATGGATTTGTACAATCAACATAGTAAAAATGGCTATACTACCAAAAGCAATCTACATGCTCAACACAATTTCCATCAAAATCCCAATGACATTCATCACAGAGATTGAAAAATCTACCCTAAAGTTCATTTGGAAACACAAAAGACCATGAATAGGCAAGGAAATACTGAACAAAAAAGTGTAATGCTTGAGATATCATAATATCCAACTTCAAACTATACTACAGAGTCATAGCAATAAAAACATATTGGTACTGGCCCCAAAACAGACATGAAGACAAGCGGAATAGAATAGAGTACCCAGATATGAATCCACACAACTATGCTCACTTAATCTTCAACAAAGGTGCCAAAAACATGTGATGGAAAAAAGATAGCCTCTTCAACAAGTGTTGTTGGGAAAAGTTGTTATCTGCCTGCAGAAAACTGAAACTAGATCCATGCCTGTCACCCTGTACTAGTATCGTCTCAAAGTGGATTAAGAACCTTAACATCAGACCTGAAACCTTAAAGCTAGTACAGGAAAGAGCAGGGAATATCTTGGAAACATATAGGCATAGGCAAGGAGTTCCTCAGTAGAACTCAGGTGGCTCAGCAACTAAGAGAAATATTGGACAAATGGGACTACATGAAATTTAAAAGCTTCTGCACAACAAAAGAAATGATCTCTAAATTGAAGAGGCCACCTAAGAATGGGAGAAAAATCTTTGCTAGTTATACATCAGACAAGCAACTTCTCACCAGAATATACAGGGAGCTCAAAAAAACCAAAACTACCCCCAAATCAATGACCCAATAAAGAATGCGCAACTGAACTAAACGGAACTTTTCTAAGGAAGAAATCCAAATGGCCAAAACACACATAAAAAAATGCTCACCATCTCTGGCCATAAAGGAAATGCAAATCAAAACCACACAAAGATTCCACCTCACTCCTGTTAGAATGGCTAGCATCAAGAACACTACCACCAACAAATGCTGGTGAGGATACAGGGGAAAAGGAACCCTCATACACTGCTGGTGGGAATGTAAGCTAATACAACCATTTTGGAAAACAATATTGAGGCACCTTAAAAAACTAAACATAGATCTGCCATATGATCCTGTAATACCACTCCTAGGGATATACCCGAAGGAATGCAATTCAAGTTATTACAAAAGCACACCCATGTTTATTGAGGGATTATTTACAATAGCCAAGCTATGGAAACAGCCAAGATGCCCCATAATTGACAAATGGATTAAGAAAATGTGGTATTTATAGACAGTGGAATTTTACTCAGCCACATCTTAAGCAAAGTTAGTCAGGCTCAGTTGGCCAAAAATCGCATGTTTTCCCTCATACATTTGTTTTGTAGACCTAAAACAAATGCAGTAATACTATTGGATGTGGTTCACAAACTAAGGGGAGAGCACGCATGGGAGAAATAGGGAAAGAAAAAGTACCTAAAACTTGAATACGGTTGATGTGCTCCCAGTTGAGAGTGAATAAAGTAATCTTAAACTGGCAGAGGTCACTATGGGAAGGGGACCAGCAAGTAGTGAAGAGGTCTGATAGAGATGAACCAATGTAGGTTGCAATATACAAGTGCATGGAAGCAACGCTAGGAATCTCTCTGTATAGCTATCTTTATCCTAAACTAGCAAAAATGATATGTCTTTCTTATTATGTCTCATGCCTTCTCTTTAACAAAATTGGAGAACAAGAGGATGGAACAGGTTCTGCCTGGAAGCATTGGGTTGAGGGGGTGGTGAGGGGTGTGTGTGGGGGGAAGTGGCACAAACAATGTGTACACATGTAAGTAAATCTAAAAACTATTAAAAAAAACAGTGTATAAGGGTTCTTGTCAGCATTTGTTGATGTTTGTTTCTTGATGATAGCCATTTTGACTGAGGCGAGGTGGAATCTCAGTGTAGGTTTGATTTATATTTCCTTTATGGCTAAGAATGTTGAACAGCTTTCCATGTATTTATTGCCCATATGTGCTTCTTGCCTTTAATCCTAGCTACTCAGAGGGCAGAGATAAGGAGGATCGTGATTTGAATCCAGCTCCAAGGAAATAGTTCACGAGACCCCATCTTGAAAACACCTATCACAAAAAAGGGCTGGTGGAGTGGCTCCAGCAGTAAAAGCACCTGCTTAGCAAGTGTGAGGACTATAATTCAAAGCCCAGTACTGCCAAATCCCCCAGAATTATCTGTTCAACTCTTTTGTCCACTTATTAACTGTATGTTTTTGGTTCTTTTGATGTTTAGGGGTTTTTTTAGACCTTTATAAATTCTGGTTATTAATCCTTTCTCAAATGAATAACTGGCAAGATTTTTTCCCATCTTGTAGGCTGTCTCTTCACTCTGGTAATTGTTTCCTTTGCTATGCAGAAGCTTTATTATTTGTCATTACCCCATTTGTTTATTCTTTTTTTTTTTATGAGCACATGATACTTTATTATCATTTTTTTTTTGTCCTCATGTAATCTTTATTTTTTTTATTTTTTTTTTCTTTTATTATTCATATGTGCATACAAGGCTTGGTTTATTTCTCCCCCCTGCCCCCACCCCCTCCCTTACCACCCACTCCACCCCCTCCCGCTCCCCCCCTCAATACCCAGCAGAAACTATTTTGCCCTTATCTCTAATTTTGTTGTAGAGAGAGTATAAGCAATAATAGGAAGGAACAAGGGGTTTTGCTGGTTGAGATAAGGATAGCTATACAGGGCATTGACTCACATTGATTTCCTGTGCGTGGGTGTTACCTTCTAGGTTAATTCTTTTTAATCTAACCTTTTCTCTAGTTCCTGGTCCCCTTTTCCTATTGGCCTCAGTTGCTTTAAGGTATCTGCTTAGTTTTTACTATTTCTTCAGCTTTTGGACACCCATTCTGAAATTTGTTGCCTATGCAACAAGTGTTTTCCTTCAAAGTTTCAGATCTTACCTTAAGGTCTTTGACCATTTTGAATTTATTTTTGTACAAGGTGAGAGAGGAGGATCTAGTTTTTGTCTTCTACATGTGAATGTCCAGTTTTCCAAAAACCATTTGTTGAAGTTGTCTTTTCCCCATTGTAAGCTTTTGGCATGTTCACCATAAATTATATAGGTCTAGCTTTGTGGTTTTATTACTGGGATTTCTATTATACTACTCTACATTTCTGTGTTTGTGCTGGTATCATCCTGTTTTTGTTACTATGCCTCTGTATTATAGTTTGCAATCAGGTATTGTGATACTTCTAGCATTACTCTTGGCTCATGAGTTCTGGGGCTATTTGTGATCCTTTGAACATTGATGTAAATTTTGGGATTAATATTTCCATTTCTCTGAAAAATGTCCCTGGATCTTTAATGGTGATTGCATTAAAGTGAATTGCTTGGTACTTTAGCTGTTTTCTGCCAATTCATGACCATGAGATATCTTCCCATCTTCTAGTGTCTTCTTCAATTTCTTTTCCAGTAAATGGAATCTTTAAGATTGTTTTGGGGTGAAAAAAATTACACACTGGTAAAGGAATGAAAATGAATATTTCCCATTATTTTGTTTATTTTAGATATTTTAAATAAAAATAAATGACATTCTAAAGCCATGTTTCAGTCATTATAACATTTTGTGCTTATAATTGTTATTTATATCAACATGCATAGGTTAAGTTATTTGTTGTGAATTTTTATGGCTATTGCTTGGAAGATTAGTTGTCATTTCTATAGATGCATAATTTATTCACTGGGATCAATGCTTGTGGAATATACCATGGATTCCAATTTCAATTTTAGTACTCCTCTTCATATAGATATCAAGGTTAAATTGTTCTGGGCATGGTGGTGAACGTCTTTAATCCTAATACTCAGGAGCGTCTGGCAGGAGGATCACAAGTTGTAGGTCAGTCTGGACTACATAGTGAGTTTCAGGCCAGTGAGACTGTTTCAAAAAAAGTTGGTTTTACATGATACAAGCTATAGTTTATATCTGAATGTCCCCCCAAATTCAAGTGTTAAGACTCTGTCCTCGGCTTGGTGCTATTAGAAGGTGATAGAAACTTTTAGGAGGTGAGGACTCATACAAAGTTTTAGGGCCTTGAGGGTGTGCCTTTGAAGGCAGATATAGCACATCAATTTGTTCCTCTTCTTTATTGGCTTCCTGTCCACCATGAGATGAGCAGCTTCCTCTACCCCAGGCTTCCACCACGATGTGCTATCTAATTGCCCATCACAGTTCCAAAAGCAATGGGACCAACCAATCATGGATTGAAACCTTCAAAACTGTGACCACTGAGTAAATATGTCTTCTTTTTCAGTTGACTATCTTATGTATTGATCACAGTAATGGAAATTTGATTAATCTAAGGATATATTATGAATAGGGAAGCTTGAATTAACCCTCATGTTGTTATGAGAATATTTTTCATTTAGTTTCCTATGTTTGTGAGTTCAGACATGCTTTCAACACTTAGCCAATTAGTTTACAGCTCTGCCTTATTGCTTTATTTCCTGCTTATACAGAACCTAAAATATTAGCTAGCATTTGTTGCCCTTAACACAGAGAAACTAAAGCAGATATCTTAAAAGCAAATGAGGCCAATAGGAGAAGGGGACCAGGAACTAGAGAAAAGGTTAGATCAAAAAGAATTAACCTAGAAGGCAACACACACATACATGGAAATTAATGTGAGTCAACTCCCTGTATAGCTATCCTTATTTCAACTAGCAAAAACCCTTGTTCCTTCCTATTATTGCTTATACTCTCTCTTCAACAAAATTAGAGATAAGGGCAAAATAGTTTCTGCCAGGTATTGAGGGAGTGGGTGGAGAGGGAGGGGGTGGAGTGGGTGGTAAGGCAGGGGGGAGAAATGACCCAAGTATTGTATGCACATATGAATAATAAAAAAATAAAAATTAAAAAAAACCCAAAAAACAGAAAAAACAGAAGTTTAAAGACAACCTCAGGTGAGAGTGTAGGACTTCCTAATGCCTCTCTTAGGCATGTATACAGCACTACACCCATGTACAGCCATAGGCATATGTGTGGACTTCTAGATTCACAGGAATATGTTGAATTTTCAAACCTCTATGCACATCTCATTACCCAGTTTTTGCTTTTAAGCATTTGGATTAGCTTAATATTTGTTTAATCTTTTATACACTACTTCAGGAACCTAAGATATTTAGCAATTACATTTGATGATTTTTTTCAACATCCTCAGAAAGAAAAGGATGTTTGCACAGGGAAAGCTCTAAATCTGGTCAAATAAAGATAGCTTTGTGAGTGGTACCTGTTAGGTAACAAAAACTCAAATGATGACAATTCTCTGGAAATTTTTTTGAAGGATCTGCTAACACATTTTAGCCTCTCTAGTTTTTGGCAGGCTTCTGATTTACACCATGCTGGTATTTTTTATTTCCAAGACTACCATGGAATTCAGGAGAGGGTTGTATAAATAAAAAAAGTTAAAATACTACAAAGTTTCTCATTGTTACTGAGATTTCACCCATCTTTCTTGAATGAACACTCCTCATAATGATGCAAGTCTTTTGCTAATTTCCAGAATTCTGAAAATACTAACTGATATTTTTTTGCCAGTGTTCTCATTGCTTGTATGGAATAGTTTTCAGAAGCTAAAACTCTGTCATGTTCATTGATGACACCCCATCTCCTTTTTAATTTTCCCTGTTTTCTCTCACCACAGAAAGCCTTTCTCTGATACAACTTCTATGTAAACAACCTGATTAACCCGACTCTTGCTAAGTTTATTTCACCTCAGTTGAAGTGACATGCTAGGTTGAAAATAAAATCTCACATTTCCATTCCATATTATATGGGTTGGTGGAAATTTGTTTAGCATTCACTTCTGGTTCAATTAAGTGTGGTCAAGATGACAGTATCATGCAATATTAACATGGAAAGGGGGACTATTCATTTAAGAATAAAGATATATAAGGGCTTGTCAAAAACACCAAATACTATTTATTACATGGTAATATCCCTACATCTAGTGAAGAATAAAAAGTCAATGTATTGAGAAATGATGATCAGATGAAGAATAAAAGAAAACATCAGAAAATCATTTTTCTTGTCATACAAATTTTGTTATAAACAACAGAAAACTGTAAAAGTTGAAAATAACTTTTATTCTTACTATCTAAAGTCACTGTTGTTATCAAATGTGTATATATATGTGTATGTATATTTACATATGTATGGTATAAATGTGTATATATACATTTCTATTCAGATATACTTATATTTTGAGTATATAGAAATATCTGAATATTTCTATTCAGATATACTTATATTATATTCTCATATCATTATATATCCTTCTAAAGTTTGAGAATTCAAGGCTTTATAAAATTCTCTTTCTAATTCCAAGTTTCTCAGGCCTCAATAATCATAGGTAGTTTTGGGCTCACAGTTTAATTATTGTTGCTCACATGAGTTTTTTCCTACATACAAAATGTAAAACTTCATATATGTACAACATATTTCTACTTCTCTTATCCATGATTATGAACATTATTCTATATAACTTGTGTATATATACATTTAGAATCAATCCATAAGATAGATGATTTTACTACCATGTCAAAGAGTATGAGAATATATCTTAATATATTATGTCTTATTTCCTCTGGCTTTCTTGTGATGGGATTTTCTAAAATCTGCTAAGAAAACAGTTTCCAGGTGTCTAAAATCTTTCTTATACAAACTTAGGTAAACTATTTCTCTGAATATCATGCTATGATTTTTAAAGAATCAAAGTTTATTGTGACAAATTATATAATCCTCCTAGCCACTCTTTGGTCAAGTAAACATTGTAGTGTTTTCAATTGTTACCTAATAATTTGCCACATTAATTTATTGTATAGTGTCAAACTTTCTGTTTCATTTTTAGTGATGATTTCATATTATGTTTAAGGGAATTTTGCTTTCATGAATAATAATACCCCTTGTGGTATTAGAGCTGTTGAAGGAATGTTTATTGAAGTCCCCAAAACAATAGAAATGGCTATTTACTGTCTCTTGAAGATTGCATCTTATCTGGGTATAAGCTCCTAGGAAAAGCTTTTAGTCCAATTTTAATCTTTAATTTTCAAGGCAATGTTCATTTAATTTATGCTCCTGCACATTCAGAAAGTCAATTTATCAAGAATCTCTGATCTTGTGCAATAATTATGCTATGCTCCCTAGAGTCACATGTCTTTCATTTGACTGCTTGTTTAAATTGGCAAGTTTTGTTTTTCTTTCTTGGATATTCTTATTTTATTTTATAACTATAAAACTGTAGGAGATTAAAGTGTCACTATGCATAGTAATACCAATGTTACACAAAATTTGAAGGGAAGATATACAAATTTTGTCAGAAAGATTGGACTTAACTAGATTGAATTTTATTACAGTTTGTTAAATTGTTGTTGACAGGAAATGACCAACATGTTGCTGTGTAGTTCATGAATTAGAACATTATTTAAAGTGCTATTGGTGTTGGAAATGTGTTTCATTCAATGTCTTCAATCTCTAATTACTTATGTGTAACTAGAAAATTGTTCTAGTCTGGAATTTCAAATGACATATTCCTGGTATTTAAGTTGAACACTTTTTATTCAATTTACAGATAAATAATGAGTCTAACAGTGACATTTTAGAGAAATGGAAGCATCATCTATGTTAATATAGTTAACATTGCTAATAAATTAAGTAATATCCATACTTAGGTTGTCTACTTTTCCCTAAAGTTCTCCTGCTTCAAGAAATAAGGATCAATGATATGGAGATTTTACTTAGTTTTCTTTGATCTATGTTAGTATCATATAGGCCTCTCTTAGTGTCTTAGTCCTTTTATTGTCACAATAACAAAATACCTGACACTATATAATTTACTACAGCAAATAAGTTTGTTTTGGTTCACAATTGTGGAGGTCCAAGAGAATGGCACTGGCAATTGCTCAGGTTCTGGTGAGAATCTCATGGTGGAAATGCAAGCAGGTGTACACAGAAGAGAAGCAAAGAAGAGTTGAAGAAAGCCAACACTGCTATATTGGCAAACATATTTCAATGTAAGTTTTGAAGACAAAGTATATTCAAGCTACAGCAGTGAAGAAATATAGTTTTAGGAGCTATTCTTTCTTTTTTTTCTTTTATTCATATGTGCATAAAACATTTGGGTCATTTCCCCCCCTTCCCCCTCCCCCTTCCTTACCCCCCACCTCCTCCCTCTCCCACCCATCCCCTCACTACCCAGCAGAAACTATTTTGCCCTTATCTCTAATTTTGTTGAAGAGAAAGTATAAGCAATAATAGGAAGGACCAAGGGCTTTTGCTAGTTGAGATAAGAATAGCTATACAGGGAGTTGACTCGCATTGCTTTCCTGTGCATGTGTGTTACTTTCTAAATTAATTCTTCTCAAACTAACCTTTTATCTAGTTCCTGGTTCCCTTCTCCTATTGGCCTGTGTTGCTTTAAAGTATCTGCATTAGTTTCTCTGCATTGAGGGCAACAAATGCTATCTAGTTTTTTGGGTGTCTTACCTATCCTCATACCTCCCAAGTGTGCTCTTGCTTTATCATGTGATCAAAGTCTAATACCCTTGTTGTGTTTGCCCTTGATCTAATGTTCGCATATGAGGGAGAATATACGATTTTTGGTCTTTTAGGCCAGGCTAACCTCACTCAGAATGATGTTCTCCAGTCCCATCCATTTACTTGCAAATGATAAGATTTCATTTTTCTTCATGACTGCATAAAATTCCATTGTGTATAAATACCACATTTTCTTAATCCATTCGTCAGTAGTGGGGCATCTTGGCTGTTTCCATAACCTGGTCATTGGAGCTATTCTTTCTTTAGTGGACTTCCCAAGCTCTTGTTGGATGCCAATGCTTTTCAGTTGAGTACTTATAGAGTAGCAAAACCGAGGTGATGAATATGGCACAATGTGCTGTAGAAAATCTTTCTCTCCTTTTCTTTTGCTATCTTTCACTTTGTAAAATGCTAGTGTACAGGTTAACATTATATAATCCTGAGAGAGAGAAAGTTATGTTTTCTTTTTCCAGAACCAATAGAATGACCTTGACATACTCAGTATGTCTTCAGGTAGACAGCAAACAATTTTTAACTGGGACAAAGGAAGAGTTTACAAGTCCATTTTGGATTTCATATGAAGTTATAGCTTTCTATTTAAAGTTTTCATGTATGTATCTGGATACCAGTGGCTCACACCTAGCTACTTGGGAAGCTGAGATCAAGAGGATTGCAGTTTAAGTCCATCCGAAGTGAATAAGTTGTGAGACCTATCTCCAAAAATAGTCAGAACAAAATGGGCTGGACATGTAGCTCAAGCAGTAGAGTGGCTGCTTTGCAAAGGTGCAAAGGTGAAGGCTTGAGTTCAAACTGCAGGTCCACCAAAAAAAAGATTTCATGTATAGAATATTTTTGTTTTGCAATTTTTGTCCTTTTCTCTTCATATGTTTCAGAATTTGAACAGATCATGCAATTTATTTTTTGGAGAGTCAACAAAGACTCCAAAACCTATGCTGGAGTGATACTGCCAGTGTGCAGATATATTTTGGAATGCTGTATGAACCAGTGCTGTTGGATTTTATGTCCATGTGTCGACTTTTCAAAGTGCTAAGGTATGGGACTATGGAGTCTTAGCTAGGAAACAAATCTTACAGACCAATAACCATAGAGTGCACTTATTGTTCCTTTCCACTTAGATGATGAGGACATTCCCACTGGGTCAGGCTTATCATTCCTGGCTGGCTGCTTCTTTTCTAGGGACGAATCTTTCCACTAGGCTTCTCTGTACCAGTTCAACAGCTGTATCCAACAAATCTTAATCTCATTTTATATTCAAGCTGTGTAGGATCAGTGGTCAACTGAACTCAGTTTGTAGAAATGTCATGGAGTCCAGCCAAGCACTGTGAGCCAAGGAACAAAATCCAAATCCTGGAGACCAGGCAGGTTACATCAATTTTCCAGTTGCAGGTACAACCGTAGTCCAACATAGCAAGTTTTGGATTACCAAAACCATGGGCAGCAAGATTAAAGTGTACAGTCAGAGGTTGTGGGCAAATTCCTATTTGGGTAAAAAGAACCAAACTCTTGTAAGCTCTTGACTTACCCCAGAATACTGTTGCTGAAACAAAGAAATTTGAAGTCACACACATTTAGAGATATAAGAAAACTCCATAGAATTATAGTAATTTTCAAAAAAATTGAATCTGTTTGACCCCCCAGGTTAGTGGTAAGTATTAAATTAGATGTGAAAGATAAAGTGACTGTGACATAATAAGCATTCAAAAAGTTGCTCGTTATGTTTCTACCCATTGTTCCTCTTCTTTTGAGCATAAATAGAAGAAAATCAAATCATTCTTCATGGCTACTTGTCAGATTTGATAAACAAATTTCTTGACAGAAATCCTACTTTCTGTCTTGTCCTCTGTTTTTTTCTCAAATAGTTTTAACTTGAAAACTTCTCCAAATGCTTTGCCATGCTGGTTGTCTTCCTCTGAGTATATTTTAGTTTAGTAATGATCTAACACTGTGACAGTTCAGTCTGAAGTGCCAGTTCTCTATATGAGGGGATTAGGCCTTCCTCAGGTAGAATGATTTATGGTTATTGAAACAGCATAATTTTCCAAAGCTTTATTTAGTTTCTTGCTCATGTTGAGTCTATTGTTAACTAAAACCCAAATTAGGAGCAAAATGGAGAGATTTTACCTAAATTGCTGTCACACCATTTCTTTGTTCTTTCCTTCTTGAAAAGACTGCCTAAACCAAAGAACTATTCTCTTCTATTTGTTCTCTCTTTTATTAGCATATATTAATTATACAAAGAGGTTTTATTGTGATATTTCCAAACATGCATATAATGACTTTTGATCAAATTCACACCTCTATTCCTTTTTCTTATCCCCTCTCTCCTCTTTTTAAGCAATTTAAACAGGTTAATTATTCTATTTTCATACATGAATATGATGCACTTTGACAATATTCACTCCCTCTTCACTCTCTCTTTCCTTCCTCCTTCTCATCTCCTTCTTTTTAAGATTAAGTCTAGGAAATGTGTCTATGTGGTGCCCAGATCTCCTGATATGGCACAGAGTATACAAAATACCAATGTTATGAGGAAATCTGGGCAAATATTTACCACAAAAACTTATTGCTTCTTCTGAACAATCATCTAATACTCTTGCCTGTTATATTCTATTAACCTCAGACTTTAAGATGATGGCTTCATAAAATGCACCAGAAAAGTAGTGACAAAGACTAAGGAGAATCTCAATTCTTCTTCTCATATTGGACCCAAAACATAGACCCTTTGTGTTGTATCAAATAATTTGGCTGGCATAGCTACCATGGTTTTGCTGTCTTATGGAGATATAAAGTCTTTTACTGCTTTCTGAATTTACCAATTTAGATTATTAATGCAAACAATGAATGTAGCAGATTTATTCTGATTCAGACTGAATGTCTCCTAAATGTCAATGTTAGATTCCAGAGATGGTATAATGACAGACATGTACATGATACAGTCTTTGTCCTTATGGAGATTAGGACCAGTTGTGATAAAATACTTCCAGTATAATGTTGTAAATCCTATTTCACAGGTACTTATTAGCACTATGGGATCACCAAAGTGAGAGCAATTAACTCTGCATGCATGGTATGGTGGAAATCGAAAAGATGACTGTTTTTCTAAAACCAGAAAAATAAATAGAAATTTAAAAAATTAACCAGTCTTTAAAGGTTTAAATGTCATGTGTGTATACATGCAGAAGTCTTATATGTGTGCTTTTATATGTGTATATAATTGATTGTGTGTCATTTTATAAATTATATAGTTTATTGTATAAATTTTAGAGATAATTCCTACTTACTTTACTAATGAAAATATTCATTTTTTAGCACTTATGAACTATTTGATTTCATTTAACACAAAAGTGTTTATCATTTTTACTTTGTTCATTTAAAATGGTTCAGAAGGATCTTTATTTGTCAAAACATACTAAATACATGTTTCAAGAGTTGTTTTACAGGTATGTTCTTTCTAACATAAGGTAAATTGAGAGAAATGTGTTTAAACTGCTCTTTTAAATAGACTTCACTAATATAGACTTGCCTCCCTCCAATTCATTTGAGTTTGAAAAGGCATAATATATCTAGATATATGAGTAACAAATTCAGCCAAGCTAGTGGATCTTAGTCAATTCTTAGCTGTGAAGGAAACCAATTTTAACTTGGGAAATCGATTGGAAATGTGGGAAACTCAGACAGCATGAAACTAGTGACCAAAGCCACTTAAATTATGTTAGAAATGGAATTTCAGACTATTAAATTCTTTAAGATTTGGAGGAATTTATCAATCTAGTGATTCTTATTTGTTAGGAAAGGAGTGTTAAACTTTCTGACTATGGAAGAATAGCATATCCTAAGGGAAATTCTAATTAAAGCACAGCAGATTGTATTTTTCTTTTTCAGAGAAATTGTAAAGAGCAAGATGAATGTAGTGCAGCCTCCCAAAGGACTGTTCAAAGATCTCCAGGTAAAGAAAAATCTGTTCTGGAAACAGGGAAGAAAAGGAAACTGGGATAAAATAAATTTACTGCATCAGTTAAGAATTTTAGGAAAAAGATAAAGGTAGACAGAAAGTCAAGTGAATTTAAGCTCACAAAAGTAGTCAGAGATTAAAAAGGAGCAGCCTGTATTATTATATCATAGAGAGATCAGAAACAAAATTGAGTGGCTAATAAATTGTAGAATCTATAATTAAAATGGCTATTAACTGTGCTTTCACAAATCTATATTTAACAGTAATAAGCATGCCTTTTCTATGAGCTATTTGGACAAGTTGGAACTAATGGAAACTAGGCAAAAGAGTGAACAGCCAGTAGCTAATAATTAATTGAGAGAAGAATTACATTAGGTAACAGAAAAACTTCTAGTCTGGATTCTTATGCCCTTTCTTTGAACTGTTTTTACCATTATAATCATCAAACTCAGTTCTGTTCCTAGGAAGATAAGAGAGTATCAGTAGAAATCAGGCATACGTGTGTTTAGAATCATAATAGATTAAATACAGTTTTGTCACAAGATGGGCATTTTATAAATTTTTGAGAATTTAGTAGTCATATAAAAAGAACATATGAAAAACATTGAGAGTTAAATTTGAAGGCATAATCACTGGCTGGTCTCCAAAAGGCTGTTAGGAAATACTTCTAGTGAAACAGACACTATTACCTTCCAAATTATAGTACTTCAGAGGGAGCCATTTGCATTAGACACACATGTGTTTTTCATGTATATGAAATAGCTTGAGGCATAAAGATAAAAAAGGTAAAATTGCACCTTTTTATCTTCTTGATCAATGTTCTTAGAATATTTCAAGCCAAGCTTGCCATCCAAACTTTCCTAAATCTCGCCCTTTAGAAAATCTAATGCATTTATGCTCCATCTTCTCTGAGACCTATTAACTGCCAGGTAACTAATCAATTAAACAATAGTACTGTGATCTTGTGATGCTATGTACTTCTGGGTTATTTTTCTCAAGAGTTAAAAATTTTAGAAAGAGTCTTCTGGAGACCTATACCACAATCTAACAAAAAATGTTATTGTTGTGATATGAATTTTAAGGAGAATGGCAGGGTATCATGGCATTATTTGGATAGATGAAGCTTTCAAGCATCCCTATGATCACACTATAGAGACTCATTTTTGGCCTTAAACTAAAATATTGAGCATTCCATTATAACATCTGCTATAATCTGTCTGCTAGGTGCTTTCCATGGTTTATCACATCTAATTATCATAAAATTACACTTTGGGTTAAGTATTATGATTATACTATATTTCACAAATGAAGAAATGGAAACACTAAGGTTAATCTGCCTCATGGTACACAATAGTAAGTTGTAGAGGTAGGACTCTTATTCTCCTTTGGTTTCAGAACATGAGTTTTAAATAGCAACTCAAACTACTTTTATACTGTATTATCTTTTCATGGGATGAGGTTTGCTAAAATGAATATGTTATAGTGGTTGGGACAAGGCAGAAATATCTGAAAGATCTCTTTTATCAAAGGTCTTATGTTTATAGGTGCATCAATTAGGTAACTAGAAGATTCTCTATGCTCTCTCTCAAGCGAGCTCACCCTCAGAAGAATTAATTGCACAATTGGTAAATTCCTAAGATATAATTGGGCATGCAGAACTCAGCATCTTCTTTCTTTCTCTTTAAGCTCATCCTCTCTGCAAAGAGCATATCATCTCAGTCATTTTGTGGCTTAAAGCATTCAAGGCCAAGCTTTTGCAGGTAAAGGAATAGGATACAGAGCTGTTCTCTGGACAATATACAAACTGAAACTGCCACACTTCACTGAGGAAGGAGCTGAATAAGCAGCTGCCACTGAAAGACAGAAAAAAAACTGGCAAGACTCCCCAATCACCTGAGAAGACTAAGACAGAACCTCTGCTTAAATACCAACATGAGGACTGGATGCTGAAGGAGTAACACCAGAACTACTAAGACTGAAATTCTATTGTTCCTGAACCTGGAATTTTTTTGTGTGTTTGTTTGTTTGTGTGTGTTTGTCCATCTCTCCCTGTTGATTTCTTTGGTTGTTTGTTTTATTAGTTTTACTTTTGTGACTTAGCTAATACTAACTTATACACAGACAAGAGAAAGAAATAGCACACAAATACTAAGCTAAAAACCCAATACAGCCACAAAACAAAATTAAACCAAAGGAAAGAAAACAGGTGACTGAAACCACCAATAGCCTATCAAGAACATAGTTACACAGTACCAAATGGAGCAATATAAGACAAATAAGGAATGGAAACCATTCTCCCCCCCAAAAATAATTTAACACACTATTCAGAGGGAGATGAAGAAAATGGATACTCAGTTCCAGACTCCAACAAAACAAAGATAAACTATGTCAAGGAACACAACACAGTCCACAAAAACACCCTAAAAGAAGAAATAATGGAAGTAATCACTGAGAATTTCATGGAGATGTTACTAAACATGGTCAACCAAAATGTACAAGAGGCACTCAAGAAATTCCAAGACACTAAAAATAAAGATTAAGAGAAGACACAGAAATAAATAAATGAACTCATAAGAGCCCTAAATAAGCACCAAAGTGAAACAGAGAACACTATGAATAGAGACATAAATGAATTAAAGACAAAGATTGACAGTATTAAAGAGGAAGTGACCCATGATATGGAAAACCTCAGAAAAAAAGAATGAAACAGAAATACAAAACACAATGGAAAGCAACTCCAGCAGACTAGAACAAGCAGAAGACAGAATCTCAGAACTTGAAGATGAAATGGAAATTAAAGGAAAATAAAAGGAAAAACTGAAGAGCTATTATTCAAACAACTCAAGACTTCTGAAAGGAATAGGCAAAAACTCACAAACTCCATCAAAAGACCAAACATGAATCACAGGCATTGAAGAAGGAGAAGAGGTGCAAGCAAAAGGAATTCATAATATATTCAACATAATAAAATAGAAAATTTTGCAAATCTAGAGAAAGCTATACCCATTCAGGTACAGGAAGTCTCCAGGACACCAAACAGACTTCACCAAAATAGAACTACCCCATGACATATCATCAAGCACAGAGACTAGAGAAAGAATATTGAAGGCTGTAAGAGAGAAACAACAAATGACATACAAAGGTAAACCCATCAAAATCACAGCAGATTTCTCAATGGAAACCTTAAAAGCAAGAAGAGCATGGACTGAAGTATTCCAGGCACTTAATGAAAATAACTTCAACCATGGATACTTTACCCAGCAAAACTATCATTCAAAATAGATGGAGCAATAAAAGTCTTCCATGATAAGCAGAAACTAAAACAATATATGACCACCAAGCTACCACTACAAAAGATTCTTCAAGGAATTCTGCACACAGGAAATTAAAGCAAACAAAACCATGAGAGGACAGGCAGTACCAAACCATAGGAGAAGAAAAGACAAACAATCAGAGAGTAACATTGATTTGGCAGCACACAATCAAACCGTTAAATAACAAAAACAAATAATTATAAGAACCACCACATACCTATCAATACTAACATTGAATGCTAATGGACTTAACTCCCCCATCAAAAGACACCATTTCACAACCTGGATTAAAAAGGAAGATCCAATGCCCTGTATAGCTATCCTTATCTCAACCAGCAAAACCCCTTGTTCCTTCCTATTATTGCTTATACTCTCTCTACAACAAAATTAGAGATAAGGGCAAAATAGTTTCTGCTGGGTATTGAGGGGGGGAGCGGGAGGGGGTGGAGTGGGTGGTAAGGGAGGGGGTGGGGGCAGGGGGGAGAAATGAACCAAGCCTTGTATGCACATATGAATAATAAAAGAAAAATGAAAAAAAAAAAATAAATAAAAAGGAAGATCCAACAATTTGTTGTTTACAGGAGACCCATCTCATTAACAGAAATAAGCACTGGCTTAGGGTGAAAGGCTGGAAGAAGATTTACCAAGCCAATCAATTACCCCTGAAAACGGGCAGGAGTAGCAACACTTATATTGGACAAAGTAGACTTCAAACTAACATTGATGAAACGAGATAAAGAAGGACACTCCATACTAATATAAGGTGAAATACACCAAAAAGAAAGAACAATTATCAACCTGTGTGCATCCAACACCAGTGCACCTAATTTCATCAAATGTACTCTGAAGGACCTACAAGCATATATAGACTCCAAAATAATGGTAATATGTCATCCAAACAAAAAATCAATAAACTCTAGAAGTAAATCACACCATAGGTCAAGTGGACTTAGCTGATGTCTACAGAACATTTCATTCAACTTCTGCACAATATACATTCTTCTCAGAAGCCTATGGATCCTTCTCCAAAATTGATCATAACTTAAGGCACAAAGCAAGCCTCAACAAATATAAGAAAATATAAATAAACCCATGCATTCTATCTGATCACAATGCATTAAAACTAGAACTGAACAAGAACAATAAATAAAAACAGTAGAAAACATGCAAACAATTAGGAGCTGAACTACATATTTCTCAATGATCAATGGGTCATTGATGAAATAAAAATGAAATTAAAAGGTTCCTGGAAATTAATGAAAATGAAAACACGACCTACCGGAACCTATGGGATACAGCAAAAGCAGCCCTAAGAGGAAAGTTTATAGCCATGAGTGCATATATTAAAATGACAGAAAGATCTGAAGTCAATGATCTAATGCTACATCTTAAACTCCTAGAAAAACAAGAACAAGCAAATCCCAAAACAAGCTGAAAGAGAGAAATAATACAGATAAGGGCCAAAATTAGTGAAATAGAAACAAACAAAAAAACCATGTAAAGAATCAATGAAACAAAAAGCTGGTTCTTTGAAAAAATAAACAAGTTTCACAGGCCCTTGGCAAACCTGATTTAATGAGGAGAGAAAAAACCCAAATCAGTAAAATCAGAAATTCAAAAGTGGAGATAACTATAAACACCATGGAAATCCAGGAAATCATCAGAGACTACTTTGAGAACCTGAATTCTAATAAATTTGAAAATCTTGAAGAAATGGAGAAATTTCTAGATACTTATGACCATCAAAAATTGAACCAATTCTCCTTGTAGAGTTCATTCACATCTTTTGCTAAATATACTCCTAGGTATTTGATTTTTGGGGTGCTATTGTGAATGGATTGTTTCTATTTATTCCTTCTCAGTTTGTTCGTTGTTGGTGTATAGAAAAGCTAATGATTTTTATAGCTTGATTTTGTATTCTGCCACCTTACTGTAGATGTTTATGGTGTCTAAGAGTTTTTGGGTGGAGTTTTTTGGGTCTCTAAAGTATAGGAACATATCTTCTGCAAAAAAAGATATTTTGACAATTTCTTTACATATTTGTATTCCTTTAATTTCTTCTTCCTGCCTGATTGCTCTGGCTAGGAATTCCAGTTCTATGTTGGATAGGAGTGGGGATAGTAAGCACCCTTATCTCATTCCTGATTGTTAGGGGAAATTGTTTCAGTTTTTCACCATTAAGTATGATGTTGGCTGTAGGTTTGTCATGAATAGCCTTTACAATGTTGAGGTACATTCCTTCTATTCCTAGTTTTCTTTGAGCTAGGAAGTGGCATTGGATCTTATCAAAGGCTTTTTCTGTATCTATTGAGATGATCAAGTGATTTTTGTCTTTGCTTCTGTTGATGTGCTGTATTACATTTATAGATTTGTGTATGTTGAACCATCCCTGCATCTCTGGAATGAAGCTGACTTGGTCATGGTGTATGATCTTTCTGATGTGTTGTTGGATTTGGTTTGCCATTATTTTATTAAGTATTTTTGCATCAATATTCATTAAGGAAATGGGCCTATAATTCTCCTTTTTGGAGGTGTCGTTGTCTGGTTTTGGGATGAGAATAATATTGACTTCATAGAATGAGTTAGGCAGTGTTCCTTCCCTTTCTATTTTGTGGAACAGTTTAAGGAGAGTTGGTATTAGTTCTTTAAACATCTGATAGAATTCAGCAGTGAATCCATCGGGTCCTGGACTTTTCTTTTTTGGGAGACTTTTGTTTGCTGCTTCAATTTCTTTTTGTGTTATAGATCTATTCAGGTGATTAATATCTTCTTGGTTCAGTTTTGGGTGGTTGTAAGTTTCTAGAAATCTGTTCACCTCTTCAAGATTTTCAAATTTATTAGAGTATAGGGTTTCAAAGTAGTCTCTGATGATTTCCTGGATTTCCATGGTGTTTGTTGTTATCTCTCCTTTTGTGTTTCTGATTTAAATGATTTGGGTTTTTTCTTTCCTCATTTTAGTCAGGTTTGCCAGGGGTCTGTCAATCTTATTTATTTTTTCAAAGAACCAGCTTTTTGTTTCATTGATTCTTTGTATGTTCTTTTTCTTTTTGGTTTCTATTTCTTTGATTTCAGCCCTTATTTTAATTATTTCTTTCCTTCTGCTTGTTTTGGGATTTGCTTGTTCTTGTTTTTCTGGGAGTTTGAGCTGTAGTATTAGGTCATTGATTTCAGATCTTTCTGTCCTTTTAATATATGCACTTGTGGCTATAAACTTTCCCCTTAGGACTGCCTTTGCTGTGTCCCATAGGTTCTGGTAGGACATGTTTTCATTTTCATTAACTTCCAGGAATCTTTTAATTTCCTCTTTTATTTCATTGATGACCCATTCGTCATTGAGCAAAGTGTTGTTCAGCTTCCAATTGTTTACATGTTTTTTACTGCTGTTTTTGTTGTTGATTTCTAGTTATAATTACAAACTCCTGAAGAGAGAGATCAAGGAAGATTACAGAAGATGGAAAGATCTCCCATGCTCATGGATTGGTAGAATCAACATAACAAAAATGGCTATACTACTGAAAGCAATCTACATGTTTAATGCAATTCCCATCAAAATTCCAATGACTTTCACCATAGAGATAGAAAAATCTACTTTAAAGTTCATTTGGAAACACAAGAGATTGCAAATAGCCAAGGCAATACTCAGCAAAAAAAAGCAATGCTGGAGGTATCACAATACCCGACTTTAAACTATATTACAAAGCAATAGCAATAAAAACAGCATGGTACTGGCATAAAAACAGACATGAAGACCAGTGGAACAGAATAGAAGATCCAGATATGAATCCACACAACTATACCAACCTCATTTTTGACAATGGTGCCAAAAATATACGATGGAAAAAATATTGCTGGGAAAAGTGGTTATCCATCTGCAAGAAACTGAAACTAGATCCATGTCTATCACTCTGTACTAGTATCAACTCAAAATGGATCAAGGACCTAAATATCAGACCTGAAACTCTGAAGTTACTAAAGAAAGGAGCAGGAAACACTCTGGAACTAATAGGTATAGGCAAGGACTTCCTCAACACAACCCCAGCAGCCCAACAACTAAGAGAAAGGATGGACAAATAGGACTTCATAAAATTAAAAACTTCTGCAAAACAAAAGAAATAGTCCCTAAACTGAAGAGATCACCCACAGAGTGGGAGAAAATATTTGCCAGCTATACATCAGACAAGAGACTGATAACCAGAATATACAGGGAACTTAAGAAACTAAACTCTCCTAAAATCAATGAACAAATTAAAAAATGGGCAACTGAACTTAATAGAACTTTCTCAAAAGAAAAAATTTAAATGGCCAAAAAAAACATGAAAAAATGCTCACTATCTCTGGCCATAAAGGAAATGCAAATCAAAACCTCACTAAGATTCCACCTCACCCCTGTTAGAATAGCTATCATCAAAAACACCACCAACAACAGTTGTTGGCATGGATGTGGGGAAAAAGGAACTCTTGTACACTGCTGGTGGGAATGCAAGCTGGTACAACCACTGTGGAAAAATATTTGGAGACTCCTTAAAAATCTAAACATAGATCAGCCATATGACCCAGCAATCCCACTCCTGGGGATATAGCCAGAGAAATACAACACAGATTACTCCAGAGGCACCTGCACACCCATGTTTATTGCGGCACTATTCACAATAGCCAACTTATGGAAACAACCAAGATGCCCCACTACTGATGAATGGATTAAGAAAATGTACTTGTACACAATGGAATTTTACTCAGCCATGAAGAAGAATGAAATCTTATCATTTGTAGGTAAATGGATGGAACTAGAGAACATCATTCTGAGTGAGGTCAGCCAAACTCAGAAGACCAAAAATCGTATGTTCTCCTTCAGATGCAGACTTTAGATCTAGGGCAAGTGCAGCAATGTGGTTGGACTTGGATCACATGATAAGGGGAGAGCACATTTGGGTGATACAGAAATAGGCAGAAAACCCAAAACATGAAAGTGTTTGATGTCCCTACTCCAGAAGGGCTAATATAGACAATTTAAAGCAACAGAGGTTATCATAATAAGGGGATCAGTAACGAGGGTAAAGATCAGTTAGAGATGAATCAACATGGGTCATAAAATGTGCACATGAAAGCAATGCTAGGAATATTTCTGTATAGCTATCTTCAACTCAACTAGCAAAAATGCTTTGTCTTCCATATTAGGCATGTCTCTTTTCTTCAACAAAACTAGTGATAAAGGCAGAACAGGACCTGCCTGGAACTGAGGCGGGAAGGAGGAAGAGGGTGTGGGAGGGGGACGGGGGGAGAAATGACCCAAACAATGTATGCACATGTGAATAAAAAAATAAAAATAAATTGAACCAAGAGGATATTAATAGTCTCCCAAAAAATAAAAGTCCAGGACCTGATGGATTCTCTGCTGAATTCTATCAGACCTTTAAAGAAGAACTAATATCAACTCTCCTTAAACTTTTCCATGAAATGGAAAGGGAAGGAACACTGCCTAACTCATTTTATAAAGCCAGTACTACACTCATCTCAAAACCAAAGTCACCTCCAAAAAGGAGAACTATAGGCCAATCTCCTTAATGAAACTCTTATGCAAAACTCCTCAATAAAACAATGGCAAATCGAATCCAACAATCAGAAAGATCATTCACCACAACCAAGTTGGCTTCATTCCAGGGATGCAGGGGTGGTTCAACATATGCAAATCTATAAATGTAATACAGAACATCAATAGAAGCAAAGAAAAAAACCACTTGATCATCTCAAAAGATGAAGAAAAAGCCTTTGAGAAGATCCAACACTACTTCATAATAAGAGCTCTAAGAAAACTAGGAATATAAGGAAAGTACCTCAACAATGTATAGGGTATATATGACAAACCTATAGCCAAAATCATACTTAATGGAGAAAACTGAAACTATTTCCCTTAAAATAAGGAATGAAACAAGGGTGCCCACTATCCCCACTCCTATTCAACAAAGTTCTGGAATTCCTAGCCAGAGCAATTAGGCAAAAAGAAGAAATAAAAAGAATACAAACAGGTAAAGAAACTACCAAAATATCCCTATTTGCAGATGACATGATCCTATATCTTAAAGACCCAAAAAACTCTATGCAAAAACTCCTAGACATCATAAACAGCTGCAGCAAGGTGGCAGGATACAAAATCAACTTACAACAATCATTAGCTTTTCTATACACCAACAACAAACAAATTGAAAAAGAATATATGGAAACAATTCCATTTACAATAGCCTCAAAAAAAAATCAAATACCTAAGAGTAACAGTAACAAAATATGTGAATGACCTCAAGGAGAACTACAAACCCCTGAAGAAAGAGATTGAGGAAGACTACAGAAGGTGGAAAGATCTCCCATGCTCATGGATTGGTAGAATCAACATAGTAAAAATGGCTATACTACCAAAATCAATCTACAAGTTTAACACAATTCCCTTGTTGGGATTTTGATAATCCCAATGACATTCATCACAGAGATTGAAAAATCTACCCTAAAGTTCTTTTGGAAACATAAGAGACAGCAAATAGCCAAGGCAATACTCAACAAAAAGAGCAATGCTGGAGGTATCACAATATCCGACTTCAAGCTATATTACAAAGCAATAGCAATAAAAACAGCATGGTACTAGCACAAAAACAGACATGAAGACCAGTGGAACAGAATAGAGGATCTGGATATGATTCCACATAGCTATGCTCACCTTATTTTTGACAAAGGCACCAAAAACATACGATGGAGAAAAGACTACCTCTTCAGCAAATGTTTGTGGGAAAAGTGGTTATGTGTCTGCAAAAAGCTGAAACTAGATCCATGTTTATCACCCTATACTAGTGTCAACTCAAAATGGACCTTCATATTGGACCCAAAACTATAAAGTTAGTACAGGAAAGGGCAGGGAATACTCTGGAAGTAATAGGTGTAGGCAAGGACTTCCTCAATAGAACCCCAGCAGCTCAGCAACTAAGAGAAAGGATGGACAAATGGGACTACAAAAAGTTATAAACCTTCTGCACAGCAAAAGAAATGGTCTCTAAACCACCCACCAGAGTGGGAGAAGAGACCACCCACAGAGTGGGAGAAAATATTTGCCAGTATGCATGAGACAAAGGATTGATGACAAGAATATACAAGAAACTCAAAAAATTAAACTCTCCCCAAATCAATGAACCAATAAAGAAATGGGCAACTGAACTAAACAGAACTTTCTCAAAAGAAGAAATTCAAATGGCCAAAAAGCACATGAAAAAATTATCAACATCTAGAGCCATAAAGGAATGCAAATCAAAACCACACTAAGATTCCACCCTATACCTGTTAGACTAGCCATCATCAAAAACACCACCACCAACAGGTGTTGGTGAGGATGTAGGGAAAAAGGAGACCTTGTACACTTAGGTGGGAATGCAAGCTGGTGCAACCACTCTGGAAAAGAATTTGAAGGCTTCTTAAAAAACTAAACATAGATCTGCCATATGATCCAGCAATCCCACTCCTAGGGATATGCCCAAAGGAATGCAACTCAGGTTACTCCAATTGCATCTGCACAGCTATGTTTATTGCAGCACTATTCACATTAGTGACGTTATGGAAACAGCCAAGACGCCCCACTATGGATGAATGGATTAAGAAAATGTGGTACTTTTCTTTAACAAAATTAGAGATAAGGGCAGAACAGGTTCTGCATGGAAGTGAAGGGGAAAGGGGGAGAGTGTGGGGGAGGGGGAAGGGGGGAGAAATGACCCAAACAATGTACGCACATTTGAATAAATGAATAAAAAATTTAACAAATAAAAAAGAAAAGAAGAAATAAAATGAGGTACTTATACACAATGGAATTTTACTCAGCCAAGAGGAAGCATGAAATCTTATCATTCTCATTTAAATGGATGGAACTGGAGAACATCATTCTGAGCAAGGTTAGCCAGGCTCAGAAGACCAAAAATCATGTTTTCCCTCATATGTGGACTTTACATCTAGGACAAATGCAGCAATGTTGTTGACTTAGGTCACAAGCTAAGGGAAAAGTACATAGGGGAGGTATGGGGATAGGTCAGAAACCGAAAACTTGAAAGCATTTGATGTCTCCACTGCAGAGGAGCTAATACAGTAACCTTAAAGCTAGAGAGGTCAATATGGGAAGGTGACCGGGAAGTATTGAAGAGGTCAGGTAGAGATGAGTCAATTTGTTCGGGTTGTAATACACTTGTACGTCGAAGCAATGCTAGGAATCTCTTTGCATAGCTATCCTTATCTCAAACTAGTAAAAACGTTCTATTTTTCTTATTATTGTTTATGTCTTGTTTTCAACAAAATTGGGGAAAAGGGCAGAACATGTTTTGCCTGGAAATGAGGGGGGTGTGAGGGAGGGAGTGGGGAGTAGGGGGGAGAAATGGCCTAAAAAATGTATGCACGTTTGAACAAATGAATAAATTTTAAAAATAAGAATAAACATAATTGCAGAAAAAAAACAACAGCAGTTTGCTGCACACTACCTATGACTGTGGTTAAGCATAAAGAATCACACTTTTGACACACACTTAATCCAAGCTCTTCAATAGCTCCATCAATAGAAATGTTGATATTAAGTTTTCCAGTTGACTTTTTGCTGCTTCTGCTGCCCTCAGTTTGTTCAGAACTCAGGAGCAGAAAAGGAGTTTTAATTATTGATCATACCGAACCACTCAAGTTCTTTATGCTTAAGATTTAGAAGTGATCTTTTTTGAATTGATAAAAGATGTTGTTTTTTCTTTTCTTTTCTTTGTTTTGATGGTACTGGGGTTTGATCTCAGGGCTTCACTCATACTAAGCAGGCACTGTACCATTTGAGCCACACCTACAGCCCCAAATGTTCTTTTTTCAATGGCTAATAGAAAACAGGATTTGTTTATATGGTGACAGAGATTTGGACATTTGGATATGTCTAAATTATACTACTTTTTCTCTTTACTAATTTATCTAACATTGTTTTATATGTAATATAAATCCTTCCCTTAGTATAGTTCTTGTCTACTTGTTTTATTGCATTTCTTGATGAACTATTTCAAGTGTGATTAATGTAGTAGCTTTACTAGATATGAAATCTTAATAAAGTTGTAACAAGCTAATGAAAAGAAAAAAAATCAGTCTGTGTCTTTAAATATTTATGATGTTTAGATCAAGTATAGAGAGTCAGTTTATGGGTTCTGGGAGTTTCAAAATGGCCCAATTCAATCTAACACTTATCTTCATTTGTTTTCTAATTGTTTCATGTGTTTCAGTATTATCTCCTAAATAAGATTGGAATCTCTTCTCTCACCCAAGGAAAACATACAATGCTTCCTTTTCACCTTTTATCCCAATTTTTGCCCCTTGTAAGAATGATCAAAAGGTTATGATTAAAATAAAATTTTGTTGATTTAAAAAAGAGGAAAAACATAGCATAACTTTCTGCAAATCACCGTTTCCACTTTACATATTTTTCAACCAGTCACTCTAACGTTGAAGAATATATGTTCTTTTTCATACTCTGGATCTTTAGAGTAGTGTACTGGTAAAACTCTTTGCATATATTTATTCAAAAGCTCCAAATAAGAGTCACAAAAATTTATTAGAATTTCAATGATATTTCTTAAACTCTAGTAGGACTGAGTAAGGTGGGGAAGATGTCATGGAACCAGGATGCCTTGATGTGAGAAACATTTACTCTGTCACTGCCAGAGTCAATACATAAATCATACTCCAATATCCCAAGAGAAGTAGTGCCATTTCTCTCAAATGATGTTAAGATTTTTAGTGGCTTTTTAAGATGCACAGATAGAGGAGGTTTATGTGACTGATGTTGACTAGTAAGTTTTGGCTGATGTAAGACATGAAACTTATACAAGAAAGAATACGTTATGTTCTTTTTCTGAATCTCAGGGCTGTTCAAAAAGTGATGTTATAGATATTGCCTTCTGAGCAACAAAATTAAAAAGATATAACTTTTTGAGCATGTGTTCTTTTTCTGTCAATTTTTGCACACTATGATGCAAGTGCCAAGAATCAGGCATGTACCTTTAACCCTTATTTTCTTACCTGAAGGGGTGGCAATTTAAAGATCCTAATAGAAACTAACCCAGCCCTGGAAAAGCAGAAAACTAGGTCAGTAGACTTAGATAACTGACTCCTTGAGTGGATTTGATACTATTTCTCAACTGAAAATCAGACCTTTGTTTAGAAGTTCAAATGCTGGTTAGGTTTGTGACTTCCTTACCTCCATTAAACACTTCATATTTCAATTGCTTCATTTGAGTATATATAATACTGTCTTAAATTTCTCACTTTGCACAAAGTCAAAGCTATTAGTGATCTTTCAATAACTATATTTTATTATGTTATTAAGGATTATAAAAGCTATGATGGGAATGTGGGAAAATTTTAGTATTGACAGCTAGCAATTAACAACAAATGTCTAATTGATATGTATCAATTACACTGAGTCAAAAATAATTGTCATACATTAATATGAAGTGGCATTATTCTTTGTCAATAATTAATAGATCTCAATTAAAACTACATTATTTACATAAGAAAATGGACTTTTAACTTTGCACTTTTTCATTCAATGTATTACAAAATAAAACAAAAAGGAATACAAAATCTAGAGGTACATTTTTACTCATTTTTCTTCTTACAAGTTGTGCAAAGTACTGTTTAAATGTTAAATCTACTTTGAAGTGAATATGTTTTAGTGGAGTTCCATATTAAAGTTCTTACTGTCTTAAAACTATATGGAATAAATTGTAGATTTGAGATTTTGTAATATCTGTAAAACACATTGTTTTTCTAATAAATTCAACATAATAGAAATTTCAGGTCTCTGAAACACCACAGAGAGGAATAGGGAATAAGAGGAAGAGAGGTAAACATTTTTCAAAAGTCAATAGTTTTATTCATTTTTAAGAATTATTCTCTACAAAAGTTTAATTGAATCATCAAAGTATTTCCTAAAGTATATGGAAACAAAGAAGAGAGAAGAGTGTGAAGAAGAAAACATTTCTTTACCACATTCTCTATCCTACTTACTTCATATATGCTATCATTGACAAAAAAGGCATAGGGCTAAAACTATGAGGACTTCAGGATAACCAGAAAGGAAAACACAGTGCTTGAGATCTTGTAGGAAGATTAATAGCTGAACTAATAGATAACCTGGACCTCTAGGTATTTGAAGAGATGGAAACCAGGCAACTCTATCAAGGAGACTTTGGATTAGGAGAGCTATGGGTTCTCTCTCCTTCTCAAACCTCTATGCCATTTATTGTCATTATGCTTCTCCCAATTACCAGTGTGATTTGTTAGGCTTCCAAAAGAAAATAACACAGTGGTTTGCTATCTTATGTGACTCCCCACTCTAACATTCTAACTCAACAGAAGTTTCTGTATCAGTTCTTTTTCTTCACACGACCTTAACCATATCAGTGTTAAGTATACAGTGCATCTTAAACACCTGGCTATATTTCTAAACAAAGAAACAGAGTGAAATTTAAACACAAATAAGTCATGTCTTTGGCAAGTTTCTTCATTGAAATGAAATTTAAAAATACTTCAGTCAAACTTGATGAATTGAGAAAAATCAGGGGGGCCCTAGGACATTGTATATCTACTTTCAGTGGGGTCTCTTCTAAAAAATGGTTTTCAAAGAGATTTTAAAAACTCTCTACTGTGTTACTCTTACGTGCTTAAGATGCAAACTGTAGAAATGAAATGTGCATACCTAGAGGTAAGAGACTCAAAAGAATGATAGTGATAATTAAATTAGTGTGGGTGAAAGTGGAAGAAATGATTAACGAAAACAGTTTTCTGGAGGAGCTTAAGTTAAGACTAAGTTAGTGGGTGAAGAATTTGGGAGAAATATTTTTAGACAGAGAGTGCAGCAATAACCAAAGTATCCAAATCAATCACCACCATGGCGTGTGCACATAAATATCACAAAAATAGATAATGTTCTGTCGTAAAATATAAATGATTTTAAAGGTTACATTTAATAGTTAAGCAATTATTCTGCTTTTTATTTGAGCCAAAAAATTTGGCCCTGAAACATCATGAAAAACTCTATTGTTTTTCCTGTAGTGAGGTTGAGTTTGCAGTGACTCTCCATATTGTGTTAGCAACGTGTTTTGTAACACTTGGACACTGCAAAAATTAAGTATAAGAGTCAGATTTCTAGGCTTAGAGTTCAGATTTCAGTAGTCCAATCAATTGAGAAAAAATTGAGCCTAAAGGAGTGTAAAGATTGTTTATATGCTATTGAAAATTGATGTGTCTTTATACAGCTCCAGCTGAGTCAAAGTAGCAGGGAAGGAAAGTGTATCCATGGCATGAGTTCAGAAAACTTTGATAAAGTCAGTGTTTTCCCAAGGAGGAAAAAATAAATCAAACTTTTTCTTTTGATTAGTGAATAAGTTGTAAATCTGATGTTAATAAGTATCTATCAAGGGAATCTCATGTTCGAGATTTGCAAACATGCAATAGATAGAGCTGATTTTTAGTAGCAAGAGATCTTATAAATATTGGCAGGCTACATAAGCAACACACAGCATTGGTTTTGTTAGCTACATTAAAAAGAATTATAGTGCCGCAATAAACATGGATGTGCAGGTGCCTCTGGAGTAACAGTCTTTTGGGTATATCCCCAAGAGTGGTATTGCTGGATCAAATGGTAGATCGATGTCCAGCTTTTTAAGTAGCCTCCAAATTTTTTTCCAGAGTGGTTGTACTAGTCTACATTCCCACCAACAGTGTAAGAGGGTTCCTTTTTCCCCGCATCCTCGCCAACACCTGTTGTTGGTGGTGTTGCTGATGATGGCTATTCTAACAGGGGTGAGGTGGAATCTTAGTGTGGTTTTAATTTGCATTTCCTTTATTGCTAGAGATGGTGAGCATTTTTTCATGTGTTTTCTGGCCATTTGAATTTCTTCTTTTGAGAAAGTTCTGTTTAGTTCACATGCCCATTTCTTTATTGGTTCATTAGTTTTGGGAGAATTTAGTTTTTTAAGTTCCCTGTATATCCTGCACATCCATGTTTATTGCGGCACTATTCACAATAGCCAAGTTATGGAAACAGCCAAGATGCCCCAGCACAGACGAATGGATTAAGAAAATGTGGTATCTATACACAATGGAATTCTATGCAGCCATGAAGAAGAACGAAATGTTATCATTCACTGGTAAATGGATGGAACTGGAGAACATCATTCTGAGTGAGGTTAGCCTGGCCCAAAAGACCAAAAATCGTATGTTCTCCCTCATATGTGGATATTAGATCAAGGGCAAACACAACAAGGGGATTGGACTATGAGCACATGATAAAAGCGAGAGCACACAAGGGAGGGGTGAGGATAGGTAAGACACCTAAAAAACTAGCTAGCATTTGTTGCCCTTAATGCAGAGAAACTAAAGCAGATACCTTAAAGCAACTGAGGCCAATAGGAAAAGGGGAACAGGTACTAGAAAAAAGGTTAGATCAAAAAGAATTAACCTAGAAGGTAACACCCATGCACAGGAAATCAATGTGAGTCAATGCCCTGTATAGCTATCCTTATCTCAACCAGCAAAACCCCTTGTTCCTTCCTATTATTGCTTATACTCTCTCTACAACAAAATTAGAGATAAGGGCAAAATAGTTTCTGCTGGGTATTGAGGGGGGGAGCGGGAGGGGGTGGAGTGGGTGGTAAGGGAGGGGGTGGGGGCAGGGGGGAGAAATGAACCAAGCCTTGTATGCACATATGAATAATAAAAGAAAAATGAAAAAAAAAAATAAAAATAAAAAGAATTATAAAGTATAAACTTGGGTATCTGGTACTTTTTAAAAACTTTGCTAATCATAGTAAATAATGATACGTAGAAACTTCTCTGACATTAACATTTTATTTTCAAGTTCTATTAGGTATCAAAAAAGTCAACAAACTGTCCCATGAGTTAATTATCTGCTCATTACTGCATTATGCTTGAAAATCTAAACTATTTTATTCATTCTTGCTTTTAGTTGTCCATATACATGTGTATATACCTAAATAGAGTGAAATTTTAAACTCAAACAACATATATATTTTGCAAATTGTTCAGTTGAAGCTACTTTGAAATACTTGAGTTATATCTAATAAAAACAGGAAAATTATGTAGAATTTGTGACTCACCTTGGAAATTAAGCCACATTTCTTAAGCTTACCAAACCAAAAAGGAACCCTTGAGAGCTGGGAGTTGAGTCCTTGCCTGACCAGAGTACAGTTTTGAGTTCAAACCTTAGTACTGCCAAAAACTACAGGAGCCCTTGAGGCACTCACTGTGGAAACCTTACTCACTGAAATCCTCTCCACTGAAGTGAATCATTGGCCATATTTCCAGGTCTGGGTTTGCTTTATTTGCACATGAAGATGTATTTGAATTTCTGTAATCTTTTCGTGTTGGATTGCAATTTTAAGCCTTATATATATATCGTTTTTTTGCTAAAGATTTTTCTCTTGTGATATCAGATAGCAGCAAATTGTTGTAGAACTATTAGTTTTGGACAATAGATCTTTGCAAACTTCCTGAAATCATATTTTGATTGTACACAAGAATGCCCTATATAATGAATAATTTATGGCTGAAAATATGTTTAAGTAACCTACTAGATTTGGTTAAAATGTGTGTGGGGGTTCAGTGTACTAGATAGTTGATCAAATTTAATGAAAACATCATCATATGGATAGAAAACATCAAATAATGTGATTAGATTTTCCACTTTTTAACCAACTTCTTTGGTATCATCTAAAAGCAGTCAAATTCAAAATCTAAACTCTTTTTATGGCTCAGGGTAGGACTCCTCTCCAAGATATTAGTAAGTACTGTGCATGTTCTGATCTTTCTCATGCACAGAAATACAAGCACACGTATGTATGTGAAACACACATACCACCGCTACATATTATTTAATACATAGACTTCATTTTTTTCTCTGATTATTTAATGGAACATCTTACCAAACATCATGCTAATGAGGTCCTAGAGGACAATGGATTATTGTTTTGAATACTTGAATATAATTGTGTGTTTAGTGGAGTTGTGCACAAATGGGGCTATGTAGTGATTGATTTAATTAATGAAATGACACAGCCGGTTACCTGAGTAAAACAATGGATATTGTTAGTTGTAGAAAATTCATAGAAAGAAAAGTACTTATGTCTCCTTTGTTTTATGTGCGATTTTCACATTCTTTTCAAAATTCATATGGGTTTCAGAACAAGTCTGTGAAAGTAGTGTGGCTGGGGTGGTTTCAGTGCAAATTAATCTCTAATGACATTCTTTAAATACTCATCAGCATTGATTCCTTCCCTACACTCTCTGAGCTATGGTGAAATGTCTCGTGAGTGGAGTAATTGTTTTGCTTGTGCATTCACTCCTTGAAATGCAAGGAGGCTCCAGGTGATATGCCTAATTGTCTTTTTCACTACCAGACTGCTGCACAGTTTTCAATGGCTTTATCTTAAAGGGAGCACCTAAATCTGTTTCTCTAATTGAGAGCAAATCCTATCTTGTAATTAAGAGATTTGTCAATGCGAGCAGTGGGTTACTGCTGTGTACTTTGGGACAGGCAAAAATTGAATAGAAGTATATATTTCTTCTTATCCTTCCATCATTGGGTCAGGCAGTTGTATAAGGTAATATTTTGACTGTCATCCATGCATTCATAGTGGAGAGATACTTTGAAACTAATAAATGAAGGTCAATTCATGAAGTTTTAGTCCTCTTTTAATCACAGCAGGATAGTATTTGTTTCTGAGATCTTAAGAAGCTTTAATCACACCCCCCTAGTGAGATCAGAGCTAAGGTAATCTTAAGGCAGGATTTAGGGAGAATTCACGTGTGTTATTTCTTTATAGTTTATTTTATTAAATCCAAGGTGTTTTATTTATCAAAGAGAATACTCTATGACATTATGAAAATGATTTATACAGTTCTGGTTATGTAGTCTTTTTTTGGTCCTTCTACTTCTCTCATACTCTCCCTCAACAACTGACATGTCGTGCCATGACCTCTCTAAGAAGCCAAAGTAATATGTTAGATTTTCTTTGACTTTGCTTACACTGTATTACTGATGAGAAATATTTGGTCCTCCTTGTATCAGTCCTCTCTGCCTATCTTCTATCTATATGCATATTTATATATCATGCTGGGTAGGGTACATTGTGATAGTTACATAACTTCTTACAATGTATTAAATATATCATACTTGAATTCACCAACTCTCCATCATTCTCCTTAATCCCTTCCCTTCCCCCATTCCTGGTATAGTTTCAACAGGTATCATTTTTACATTTACATACATGTGCACATAGTATTTGCACCAGATTCACCCTCCTTCCCTTTCCCTGCCACATTTCCCTTCCCACTGCTACCAATTCCCACTTCAAACCAGGGCA
This sequence comes from Castor canadensis, assembly GCF_047511655.1. NCBI lineage: Eukaryota > Metazoa > Chordata > Mammalia > Rodentia > Castoridae > Castor > Castor canadensis. Next base: position 26,583,138 of record NC_133405.1, read on the forward strand.
GGACCCGTTCTGCACCTCTGTTTTTTGATTATGTAGAAAAGAAAGAAAATGACATTTTTGTTTGTTTAAGATAGCTACACAGGGAGGTTCCTGTGACATTTCCATGTATATGTGTACTATAACCTGAATTGGTTCTTCTCTATTTTTTGCATTCTATCTTAGTCCCTTTCTTGCAGTGGTTTCAACTGGTATAAAATTCTATATTCATTCTTCCATAGAGTACATCAACCATATTCACCTTCTTAATTTCCTTCTTTTACCCTCTCCCTCTCATATGTAACAGGTCCCCTTAATGTGACCTATTTTTCATAATATTGCTGTGTTTGGATTAGTCTATATTCCACATGTGAAAGAAAACATGAGGCTTTTGTCCTTCTGAACCTGGCTAACTTTACTTCATATGGTGTTCTCCAGTTCCATCCATTTACCTGCAAATGACAAAATTTCATTCTTTTTTGTGGTTGAATAAAATTCTATTGTTTGTAAATACCACAATTTCTCAATTGATTCATTAGTACTATGACATATTGGCTGTTTCTGTAGCTCAACTATTGTGAATAATGTTCCAATAAACTTGGATGTGCAGGTGTCTTTGTTGTAACCTGACATACATTCCTTTAGATATATCCATAGAAGTGGTATTGATGGATAACATTTTTAGTTTTTTTGATGCACCTCCACACTGTTTTCTGTGTGGTTGTACTAATTTACATCACGACCAGCAGTGTGTCAGGATTCCTTTTTATCCCCACATCCTCACCAACATTTGTTGTTGTTTGTGTTCTTTTTTTATCATTTTTATATTTACTCACTTGTGTGCACATTGTTTGGGCCACCTCACCATTCCCCACCCCCTAATTCTGAGCAGAACCTGTTGTTTGTATTCTTGATGGTAGTCATTCTAACAGAAGTAAGGTGGAATCTTAATGTAGTTTTGTTTTGCATTTCCTTTATGTCCAGGGATGTTGAGCATTTCTTCATGTGTTTTATAGCCATTTGGACTTTTTCCTTTAAAAAACCCCTGTTCAGTTCATTTGCCCATTTCTTCATTGGGTCATTGATTTTTGGGAAGTTTAGTTTTTTGAACTCTCTGAAGGGTCTGGTTGCCTATCCCTTGTCAGATGTATAGCTGGCAAAGGTTTTCTCCCATTCTGTGGCCAACCTCTGCAATTTAGAGACCATTTCTTTTTTTGTGCAGAAGCTTTTTAATTTCATATAGTCCCACGTGTTAATCCTTTCTCTTAGTTGCTCGGCCATTTGAGTTCTACTGAAGAAGTCCTATTACTTCCAGTGTATTCTTTCAGTTCTCTGCAGGCAGATATCCAGTTTTCCCAGCAACATTTGTTGAAAAGGCTGTCTTTTGCCACTATATGTTTTTGGCTCCTTTATTAAAAATCAGGTGGACATAGCTGATAAATCAGATGGATTTATATCTGAGTCTTCTGTTCCACTGGTCTTCATATCTGTTTTTGTACCAGTACCATGCTGTTTGTATTGTTATGGCTGTGTAGTACAGTTTGAAGTCAGGTATTGTGGTACCTCCAGCATTGCTCTTTTTGCTGAGTATTTCCTTGGCGACTCTCAATCTCTGTGATGAATGTCATTGGGATTTTGATGGAAATTGTGTTAAGCATGTAGATTGCTTTTGGTAGTATAGCCATTTTTACTATGTTGATTCTACCAATCCATGAGCATAGGAGATCTTTCCACCTTCTGTAGTCTTCTTTGATCTCTTTCTTCAGTAGTTTGTAGCTATTCTTGTAGAGATCATTTAGATCCTTTGTTAAGTTTATTCTTAGGTATTTGATTTTTTTGAGGCTATTGTAAATGGAATTGTTTTCCTATATTCTGTCTCAATCTGTTTATCTGTTTAATCAGACAGGCTACTGATTTTCATAAACTGATTTTGTATCCTTCTACTTTGCTGAAGCTGTGTATGGTGTCTATGAGCTTTTTGGTGGACTTTTTTAGGTCTTTTAGGTATAATATCATGCCATCTTCAAATAGGGATAGTTTGATTTCTTTCATTCTTACTTGTATTCCCTTTCTTTCTTCTTCCTGTCTTATTGTCTCACTCCTGACTTTAGAGGAAATGGTTTCAGTTTTTCCCCATTTAGTATGATGTTGGCTATAGGTTTGTCATATGTAGCCTTTATTATGTTGAGCTACATTCCTTCTAGTCCTAGTTTCATGAGAGCTTTTATCATGAAGGGATGAATTTTTGAAGGCTTTTTATGCATCTATTGAGATAATCAAGTGGTTTTTGTCTTTGCTTCTGTTAATATGCTATATGACATTTAATGATTTGCATATGTTGAACCAGCCCTGCATCCCTTGGAAGAAATCAACTTGATCATGGTGTATGATCTTTTTATATGTTGTCAATTTGGTTTGCCAATATTTCATTGAGGATATTTGCATCTATTTTCAGTAAAGAGATTGGCCTGTAATTCTTTTTTTTTGTCCAGCTTTGGGATGAGTGTAATAATGACTTCATAAAATGAGTTTGCCAGTGTTCCTTCTCTTTCTGTTTTGTGAAAAGTTTAAGTAGTGTTGGAATTAGTTCTTCTTTAAAGGTCTGGAAGAATTCAGCAGAGAATCCATGAGGTTCTGGACTTTTCTTTTTTCAGAGACTCTTCATTGCTGCTTCAATTTCATTGTGTGATATAGATCTCTTTAAGTGATTAATATCCTCTTGGTTCAATTTTGGATGGTCATATGTATCTAGAAATTTGTCCATTTTTCCTTGATTTTCCAACTTATTTGAATATAGATTTTCAAAGAAGTCCATGTTGATTCCCTAGATTTCCTTGGTATTTGTTGTTATGTCCTCTTTTTTCTTTCTAATTTTATTAATTTGTGTGTTTTCTCTGTTCATTTTAGTCAGATTTGCCAGTGGTTTGTCAATCTAGTTTATTTTTTCAAAGAACCACCTTTTTGTTTTGTTGATTCTTTGTGGGGTATTTTTTGTTGTTGTTTGATCTATATTTCATTGATTTTTGACCCTTATTTTTATTATTTGTCCCCTTTTGCTTATTTTGGTTTTAGGTAGCTCTTGTTTTTCTAGGAGTTTGAGATGCAGCAGTAGGTCATTTTTTCTAGATATTTCTGTTTTTAATATGTGCAGTCATGGCTATAAACTCTTCTATTAGGACTGCCTTTGCTGTTACCTACAGTTTCTGATAAGTTGTGTTTTTATTTTCATTAAATTCCAGGAACTTTTTGATTTCCTCCCTTATTTCTTAGATGACCCACTGATCATGGAGCAATGTGTTGTTCAGCCTCCAGTAGTTTGAGTATTTTCTGCATCTTTTGTTGTTGAGTTCTAGTTTTATTGTGCTGTGGTCAGACAGTATGCAAGTGGCTATTTCAATTTTCTTGTATTTTTTGAGACTTGTTGTGTGACATAAGATATGGTCTATTTTTAAGAAAGTTCCATGGGTTCCTGAGAGGTATACATATTGTGCTGTTGCAGGATGGAATACTCTGTAGCCATGTTTCAGGTCCATTAAATCTATGGTGACATGCAATTCTAGAATTTCTTTGTTGATTCTTTTTCTGGATGACCTATATATTGGTGACAGAGGAATATTAAAGTCTCCTACTACCACTGTGTTGGGGTCTATCTGTGTTTTGATGTCCAATAGTGTATATTAAGTTGTGTGCATCAACACTGGGTGCATATAAGTTAAAATTTGTTATTTCCTCTTGATGTATTTCTCCTTTTATTAGTATGAAATGACCTTCATTGTCTCTTCTGACTAATATAGGTTTGATATTCACTTTATTTGGTGTAAGTGTTGCTATTTCTGCCTGTTTTCAGAGGCCATAACATAGTAAACCTTCTTTTATCCTTTTACCCTAAGTCAATGTTTGTTTCTTTCTATAAGTTGGGTTTCTTGTAAACAACAGAGTATCAGTTCTTCCTTTTTAATCCAGTTTGCCAAATAGTGTCTTTTGATGGGGGGAGTTGAGTAAATTAATATTCAGTGTCAATACTGAAAAGTATCTAGTGATTACTGCCATTTAGTTGTTTTTGTTGATTAAAGATTTGTGTGTGTGCAGCTAACTCTATGCTACTCTCTGATTATTTGTTTGTTCTTCTCTTGAGGTTTAGTATTTCCCATCCTTTTTTGGTTATGTTTGTTTTCATCTTCTGTTTGTAGCATTCCTTTCAGAATCTTCTGTAGTGGTGGCTTGGTGGTCATATATTGTCTTAGGTCTTGTTTATCATGAAGACATTTATTCCTTTATCAATTTTGAATGATACCTTTGCTGGGTAGAGTATCCTTGGATTGAAATTGTTTTCTTTCTGTGCTCAAACTACCTTACTCCATTTCCTTCTTGCTTTTAAGGGTTGTATTGAGAAATCTGCTGTAATTTTGATGGGTTTACCTTTATACATTATTTGATTTTTCTGTCTTACAACTTTCAATATACTTTCCTTGTTCTCTATGCTTGTTGTTCTATGTATGATATGTTGTGGAGAAGTTCCATTTTGGTCATATCTATTTGGTGTCCTTGAGGCTTCCTGCACTTGAATGTGCATCTCTTTCTTGAAATTTGGGAAATTTTCTGCTATTATTGTGTTGAACATATTAAATATACCTTTGGCTTGCACATCTTCTTCTTCAATGCCCATGATTTGCATGTTGGTTCTTTAAATGTAATTGCTGAGTTCTTGTGTATTCCTTTCACAATTTTTGAGTCTTTTTCTAAGTATTCTTTTGCATTTTCATATATATCTTTTTTGTCTTTGGCCCTGAAATTCTGTCTTCCACTTGTGCTAGTCTGCTGCAGTGACTTTCAACTGTTTTTTGTAAATTTGATTTAAACTTTTTATTTTGACAATTTGTGTTTGATTCTTTTTTTCTGAGAGTTTCCATATGTTTGTTAAACTCCTCTTTCTTATCTTGTGCTGTCTTCCTTATTTCATACACCTCTTTTTTTTTATAATCTCTTCAGTTTCATTTTGGAGTTTGTCAAAATCCTCTCTGAGTTCCTTTAGTTGTTTCTGTGTTTTCTCAAATTTTTTTAATCTGTGTTCTCTTGAAATTCTTTGAGTTGTTTTTGTATGTTGTCTTTAAGCTCCATTTTAAGCTCCTCTTCAAGCTCATCTTTAAACATCTCTTTAAAGTCATTGAACATTCTTGTCATCATTCTACTGGAGTCAGCACCTGGGGATTCATTTCTTTCACTTTCTGCCAGATCCTCTATTGAGTTATTGTTAATCTTTGGAGGAGTTGCATTCCCCTGCCTTCTTCTTCTCCCGTGTTTCTATTTTGTGTTTTGCTCCTGTGTTGTTGATTAACTAGTTGGGGGTTTTAATCACTTATCTTTCCCTTGACTTAATTTCTATGCTGTCATCGGCGTAGTTGTTAGCTAGTTTGCTGTACTATTTCTGTTCCCTGACTTAGAGGTATAATTTAGCAATAACAAATTCACAAATTCAATGCCAGACCAGTTATTTACATAATATATAGAAAACCCTTTGGTGATATTATCTATAAACAGTGGTTATTGGGGGGATAATTGATGTTTGGATAGAAATAGATACTTAGATAATTTAAAAGATAGCTATAGAGGAGGAGGGATAGGTGAGGTAAGGAAGGGGTGTGAGGCATGGGGTCTATAGGGTAATAAGGCCCTAATGTATGTTAAGGTATAATTCATTTGTTGTGGGGGAGGGTGCTATTTTCAGGGATTGCAGAAGGATAGGATAGATCTGGTTAATGTGCAATGTTGGTATAGAAGACTATTAAGCAATTGGTGAGTGAGGAGGAGATAAGAACAGTGGGGTGAAAGTTGCAGTGACGAAAGGAGGGGAAGGTGAAGAAAGGAGGAGAGAATGGAAGAAAAGAGAAGAAAAGAAAGTTGGAGGAGAGAAAGGAAGTGGGGAAAGAGAGTGTAAAACATATTGGTATTTGGACAGAATGCAAGAGGGAGATAGGTAACAACAGATTGTAGCACAAAAAAAAAGGGTGATAATGAAGAAAGTAAAATTAAAGATAAGATTAAAATATAAAAATAATAAAAAATATAAAAAATAAAAATAATATATATAATAGATATTATATATAATAATATATAATATATAAAACATAAAAATAATAATAAATATAAAAATTATATAGAATATATAACAATATAATATATAATAATATAATATACAATATATAATAATATATAAAATATAAAAATAAAAAATATAAAAATTGTTAAAAATAAGATAAGATTAAAGATAAGATAAAATAGTGATAAAAGCAAAAATACTAAATAAAAAAAGAAAAAAGTCTCAGTTTACCGAAAGTTCTGGACTTTTTCCTCTGACTTCAAATCCAGGTGCTGGCACTTTTTACAGGGACTTTCTCAGTGTCTCTGTTCCTTCTCAAGATTGGGATGCTGGGCTGTGTGGCACTGGATGTTGACCCTCTTTATCAGGCAGCTTTGAGGGGAGTCAGCTTGGGGTCTTTCTGCCCAAGTTTTCCTTGGTGGGATAGATCATCTGGTGCTGGTGGATTATCTGAAGTGGTTTTCCATGAGCAGTTGCTTGTCCCTTCTGCCCATAGTGCAAGATGCAATTGAGCTTTATGATCCCTCACTTTTCAGCTCACTACTAGATTCTCCAAGGTGGTCAAATGCTTTGCTGCCTTCACTAGACAACAGCTGTGTCACTCTACTGCCACTTAGACTCTGGCAGCTCAGCCTCTACTCTAACAGGCTAAGACAACTCAGCCTTGTGCCCTGACCCCACTCCTGGGATTTAATCTCAGTATTCTGTCCTGCCCCCACTCCAGGAGGTTAGTTCAGAATTTCACCCCACCCCTGCCAGGCAGAGATGAATTATACTCTCTGTTTATGGTGACCAGTTTTGTCCAGGAGGATGCAATCTGCCCACCAGCCATGCTAGACTATGTGGTTTCCATGAGGGTGGGTGATCTGTCATGCTCACCTGGTAAGGTTGCAAATTCACTCTGGTGGAATTGGGCCAGGCAGGCTGGAGTCCAAGGTTCTGTGTCCATGTAGTGTAGGTTCATGATATCACAGATTCTAGCTCAATTTTTTTCTGCAGTCCTCTGCTTTTTCCAAATGGAAAAGAGAAACTGAGAAGCAAGAGAAAAAAAAAGGGGGGGAAAATGGGAACAACAGCATTTCCCAGGGTAGACTGGAGGCTGAATTTAATGAATCATAATTCTGAATGTGAGAACCAGTGACCTATAGTATAAGCAATCTGTTAGTTGTTATGAAGATTAAATGAGTAAAGTGTATGTGGAGTGCTTTATAAACCTTTAAAGATATGCATATTAAGATTATTATGCATATTAAGATAGTATTATTTTATAGTTATTACAATTATTGCTTGCTTGAGTATAAATATGGTCCCTGTATCAGTGCAAACCCGGATGTTGGTTGAGAAGGTTGTTTCTGCTAGTATATACTACAATAAAGGATTTTAAATTAAATCACTGGGTTCTTATTGTGGTGATTTTGGCAAGGATGCTGCAAAGAAAAAGTATATATGCTACATCTTACAATGAAAATAGTAGGTCTATATATCTTTCAGTGTAATTTATGCTAAACTCCAATAACTTACTTTGTTACACTCACCAGTGACTTAATCATTATAAAATTATGGACAAAACTAATTCCATGCCCATATTTATTTATTTCTATGAAATAAAGACCTGGAAAGACACTTAATGGTAAAAAGTAGCAAACTATTTTCTAATAAGGACTTAGAGCCTTTGTGTTAGTTCATTTAAATGAATACCATGGATTTGAGTGAAAGTCATGTCTGCTGTTTAATTTAGAGAAAAATGAACAGTTGGCTCTTATATCTTCCATACAACTTTTATGTCTTAGCACTGATCTGATTATTCTAGAATATATATTTTTATGGTTGAATCCAAGTTATTTCTGAATTTAACATTCATGTATTTAATTATACACCATCATTCTAAGATTAAAATGTCTTCCAGCTTTGTTCCATAAAGAATACTCTGATCTGGATATGGAAAATCTTTTATCTTAGCTTATTTTTACCTTTAGTGAATTCCATTATTAGAAAATCTGGTATCAGATTAAAATTTAGTTCTGTCCTTTTGTGTCTTCTTTTTCTCTCAGTAGAGTGTTACATGAAAATAATTGGGTTGATTTGACATCATTTAAAATAAAAGTCTTTAAAAACTTTTAAATGTATAAAAAGTTTCACATTTGGATTATTTAAAGTTTGATAAAACTATCCCATGTCAATCTCAATTAGTTTGTAATAATGGCTTACAGTACTGGGCTGAGAAGGATTTGGATTAATTATCAATGGTTTCCTATAAAGGACTAGCTCAGAATTTAGACAGAAACTTTTCAGGAGTGCAAAAAGCAAAGGTTTTGGAGTTAAAGATACCTTGGCTCAAATACCAATTCTTGGTCACATTTTCTGTACTTTTGAGTCTCATTTTCCATATGCATGAAATGAGAATACAACATCTCTCTAATAATATTGTAGTAGGCATTAAATTAGATAACACAGGGAGGGAAAGTAATATAGTACCTGAACTCTTCTACCAAGTGCTTCTGAGAAAGGAAAATTAAAGTTAGCTAATACATGACTAAAACACATTTGTTATCTTATCCTTAGAAAGTTGTCAGATATTTGCATGCCATCACTTAGCAAGTCCTTTAAATAGATGCCTTTTAATAGAAAGCAGCAGAGAAAAGGCCCAAAGGTCTTATCTAGAAAGTTTGAGCAGGGAAGTTTGGAACAACGTAAGATACCAGGGAACAGGTAAGTAACTTGAAAGCATTGTTCATTGGAAAGACAAAAAAAGGGAGAGGAGATAATGAGTGGTACAGTAAATGATCTCTTCCCTCTCAACTTTGCAAGTGCTCACATAGGAAATGGGGACATTATTTAAGCTCGCTATATCTTCTTTATACTGAAGATGGTGCCCATTTCTAAAAGATGTGAAGAATAAATAAATCAAATAAATTAATCAGAATATTACTTAAAACAGTGCCTGATGTAGAGTAAGACTTGTGTGTTTGCTCACTAAATTTTAATGAATAGCAGCCTCAGTCAATATACTATATAAATACTATAATGATAGAAATGGTAGGCATATTGTATGCTTATCTATTTATATCTCTCTCTCTCTATTTACTTTCTTTTAGTATCTTAGTGAATCCCCCCACCCTACACTGAAAGAAACAACTCTGGAGCATTATTCCAGCTATAAAATAAACTCTTCCTCCCAATGTTTGAAAAAAATGAGTATGGGAAATAAAACAGTATGTGAGATCCAAAAACATTGAACCTCTTTTAAGGTAGGGTATTAATAATTAGTCAACAAATTGAGCACTGGGAAGGTGTTTTATTATAGTGAATATTTCAATTACAGCACTTCCTCTTCTTGGATTAGTTCTTTTTTGCACTGATCAACATGTATATCTTTCCTAATAGCTTTAAACTTCTTGAGGAAAGAGATATTTTACTTATTTTGTATATTATTTATCAGCCAGTGCAGAGTAGATATTCAATATATATTTGTATAATTCAATAAGCATGGTGAGAGATTAAATATAGGTTAAAATGAAAAAAGAAGAATTAAAATTTTATTGACAACAGATTTCTTACTGACCAATTAATACAGTAATCAAGCTAGTGATGGTAGCCTGAAATATTTGAAGGGAGTTTTCCAGACTAAGGTACCTTTATTGGTTGCCAATATATCAATTCCTTTCAAGCTAACTGCCCTCTGTAGTTATTTGGTCCATTCTGCCTTATCTCAACTTCTATAGATCCACTGAGCTTCATAGGATTAAAATAAATGGCTTGTTCTAAATAATGAAGACCAATGATTATATTATATAAATTTAATTACAGTACTCTTCCCCTTATATTCTGGGTATACGTCTAAAAAAACCCAGTATATGCTTCAAATTTTCAAACTTCAGATGGTACTGATACATTTTATATATATAATGCATAATATATATACTATATATATTTTATATAATATATAATGTATCCATAATATAATACATATATACAATATAATATATATAATATATGCATATAAATTTTTCTATACATACATACATTAGGCATAAAAATATTAACAACAACAAGTTACCAGAGATCTTAGCAACCTCTACATGTATATTTTTTCTCTTTCCTTAAGTTGAGAACTTTCCCCTTTTCCCCTAAAAGAAGCACTTCATAGCATCTCTTGGGCAAACATGAAATGCCAGCCACTATGTTTTGGAGATATTATTAAGTCAATAAGGATAACAGGAACCCAAGGCCTGTGATACTGTGACAGTTGAACAGATAGATGAGGGCTATTAAGTGACTAGTGGGCAGGTAGCCTATACAGTGTGGATACACTGGACAAAGGGATGTTTCTTGTTTCAGACAGAATGAACTAGAATGATGTGAGATTTCTTGAGGCTACTCAGTATGGCACACAATTTAAAACTTCGAATTGTGTATTTGTGGAATTTTCCATTTAATTTTGTGATTCTGCTTAACCATAAGTAACTAGAACTGAGGAAAGAAAAACTGTGGATAAGGGAAATCTATTGTATTGTGACTTAATTGACTGCACTGTGGCTTCTTCAAATTTGGTTTCTGAAATAATTCAAAATCCAGTTGTTGGCTTCATAAAGTAGTTTTTATGATGTGAAGTAAGTTTATATTTCTAATCCCTAGGTAAATTGTATTGCAGAAATTTTCTCATCTTTGAGCATTCTTTTATGGGTTCTTATTTACAATGGGGGGTGCTTGAGCATTAGCTATATGTATGGGCTACATATTTGTTAGATATCCAAGATACTTTTTGAAGTGATAACCTACTAACTCTTTTCTTCTTTTCTTAAAATTAGTAGTGCTCTGAATTTTTTATTAATATATTCACAGTCATCTTGTGTTTTTCTGCTCTCCAAACCTGGATATCAGCCAAACTCAAATTGAGCCTTGCTTGGCTTTGGGAAAACGTAAAGCAAGCCTATGCATTCATTAAGAGTGAATGGTCTTTCCTGAGGGACTCTTGGAATTGCACCATGTAGAGCTAAGAGTGTCTGACCTGAATAGATATAAATGTCAAGCCTACTTCATGTTCACCTCAAGTTTAAAGTATAATAAAAGGTGATACCATTTATAGATTTTTTTAAAAAAATGGAATTGCTACATGTATAGTGTATCTTCAATGTGACATAGTTGCTGCCTTCCAATTTCAATGACTGAGAGAGTCCACCAAATTTAAATGTTTTATTTCTCTACATTTTAAACATTTACAATGATAAGTCAGTGATTTCATACTGCCCCTCTGGGAGTGGTAGAACCATCCAACCAAATATTTTCATTCAAAATTATTGTTATTATTTACCTATAAATAAAATAAATCAGATGTTTTCAGGGAAAAATATCTATGGGAGTAGATCTTGCTATACTCTGAACATGGTTTATTTGATGGCTCCTTTCTAGATTCTGAATACTTTGTACAGTCTGGAGAAAGGTAATATCAAGTATTCTATCTATCTATCTGTAATATCAAGTGTTCTCTCTATCTCTCCATCTCTCTATCATCTATCTATCTATCATCTATCTATCTATCTATCTATCTATCTATCTAATTTGTATTTTGGTTGAAATTTCTAGGAGAGAACATTATTATAACCAGAACCATATTATGCAATAAATCATAATCTCCTAATCTCCTTTCTAAAGTATTTCAAATATATCCCTAATATATCTCCAATAAACAGTAATGTAGAAGCCAAAAATAAACGTAAACAATAAAGTAACAATGACATCACAGCAATATATTTACTACAGTCCAACTTCTCTGTAGGCAGAAAATATTTGCAAAATACATTTTTTGTACAGATTTGGCCAGTTGGTTTAGCACACTATTAGAATTAACACAGTCTCTCTTGTCAATCACATCTCTTTTCTCTGTAATCCAGTGCCTAGTGAGGTAGCCAAAGTTGAAGAGGGTAAGAGAAAATTAGTTTGTCTATAATAACATGATTGAAAGGCTTAGATTTGCTTACTTTCATTGAATTTTCAGGGATTAGCTAATGGACTATGAAATAGAACAATGAAACCTTTTGCAATTGCTTTAAGTAGGGTGGGAGAGGGTTGGGCAATCTAACCAATGTACAAATGTAAGGCTTTTCAGAATTGTCACAATGAACTAACTCCCCATGTAAAACAAATATATACTAATAAAACTGTTTAAAAATCAGTTAATGAATTCATCTTGTTAAAATCTTATATGCCTATTTTTTAGTACTATCCCGTAGATGTAGTCTGTGACTAAAAAATTATGATAGAATTTAAAAATTTTTGTCACTTTTATTAAATTATAAATGTGAAAAAATAACATCTACCCACTACCTTCTTAGTCACATTAAAATATAGAGAGACAAAATTATATTACAGAAAATTTATTTTAAGGGCAAAATGATAATAGGAAAACGCGTATTTCTTGGTTTTTATAAGTCCACTTTAGTTCCTTCTAAATGGTGGATCTGATTTATTGTTCTTGGAATCTCAGATTTTACTATCGACTCTGTTTATATCTAAGGCTCAAATGTTCCTAAGCTCTCAATCAATTCGACCCTTTGATAGGGTAAATGGAAAGAGTAATGGATTCCTAAAGCATCAGCTTAGTCAGCAATGAGTCAACTCCCTCACTGTTTATAGTTTTTAACCCCATTTTAGTTGATGAGTGGTAAGCATTATTATTAGCAATTTACCATGAATTCAGAATTTTGTTCTCCCCAATAAAAACCCTCTTTTAAAATAAAATTTAATGCATGCTTTTTCACAATTTCTTTGTACTTGCTTAATTAGTTAAATTTAATACTTTGTATTTGACTACTCTTAAATAGTTATTATTAGTTTATATATTTAGTCACAGTCAGAAATATTGAATAAGCACACTTCTCAGAAGTAAATCTCAAACAAATTGGGATTTATAAAAGTAGTTGTGCTCTGTGGGGGGAGATAGAATAGCTATTTTGGTGTTACATTTTTGCTTTTTTAATAGAAAAATTTTCATCTAGGAATATGGTCATTTATATCACACTTTTACCATGATAACAAATCCTTCAGGAACATCTCAAAGCTAAGCTAAGTATTATATATTTTTACTGTCTGCTTCAAGTTGGCATACCATATTTGAGTTGACATTCATATCTTGGTTTATAAATGAGTATTTTTCGAACTTTGTTTCATATTATGTATTTACAAAAATTAAATGACAAATGTATTTTAATTAGAATATCTAAAGGATTGGGGAGAATATCAGACATGACATTTTGGTATTAATATAGTCACACAGAGCTCTTTGAAAACCAAAACAAAGAAAAACAATAATAATACAAATCCTTAAGATTATTACTCATATAAATAAAATAGAAGCTGCACATAAAAATGATTTTACTTTCCTAAAAAGTAACATGTTTGCTTACCTTATTAATAAAAATCAAAAGGTATGGATTGTGGTGCACATCTGTAATGGCACCACTTGGAAGGCTGAGGCAGAAGGATCACAAGTTTGAGGCAACATAGTGAAAACTTGTCTCAAAAAGAAATTCTAAGTTCTTTTACATTTTGAATGGATTAAATGATTCTCTATTTGATTCATCACTATTATTCATGCAAAAATTGAAAATTTTAACTTTTAACAAATTTGAAGAGAAATATTGTTGATTTAAGAAAAACATTTATTAAATCAACATTGTCTTCTTGGCTTAAATTAGATAAAAATAGGTTGAGCAAGAATATAGTTATTACAAAAGCAACCTTAAAACATATTTATAAGTAGAAGTAATAAAATATACAAATTCCCTACAATATAAGTGTCTTCTTCTGTGTGTATAGTAAATTACTTTTATGTACAGGAAAGTCAACTGCATACGTTTAATCCAGTTTAGTGGAAGTTCTTGAAACTTTGCCTTTCCTAGTACCAATTTTGAATGCAAGACCTGCCTCCCTGATATGGCAGATCTTATCATGTCTGCTGTCATACCCACTACCTTAGCCAGAGCTCCTTTCTTCTTTAGAGTTACCTTCCTAGAAGCTAATCCCAGAATAAGAAAGCTTTCCAGAAAGTTGAAAATGATAGTAGTATAGGTTTTCATGTGAACTATGCATCACAATATGGACTTTCCCTTAACAATGTAGTAGGAAACCTCCACCTTACAAGACATAGCAGGTGGGTACATAGTAACCTTTAAGAGATTTATGTCATGTGCAATCACTACCATCTGAACCTTCTTCTCCACCAAGGTGATGACAGTATTAACCTCTGCTTGAAAGACAGTTTTTTAGTGGTGATAGCCTTCTTACCAGCAGCTTTCTTCTTAACCAGTCTAATAGTCTCTGCTTCTTTTCTTGCTTTCTCTGTGGTCTGTACTTATAGGCCAGCTTAAATATTTAAGTAGTTATTTAGTGGTCCAAGGCCTGTGTGAATACTCTCAACTGCTTATAGAAAATAGTCCTTTGCTGCAGCTGGTGAATGTAGAAGGGCCTTTTGACAAAGTGGATGATGTCACTTTTGGAGTGATTTCTTGTTAAATGATAAGTTCTTGGGCTTTTTCTTTTTTTATTGTTTTATTATTCATATATGCATACAAGGCTTGGGTCATTTCTCCCCCCTGCCCCCCCCTTACCACCCACTCCGCCCCTCCCTCTCTCCCCCACCCCCTCAATACCCGGTTGGGCTTTTTCTTGAAGGGATTTATCATTTTCTTGTCATAATCCTTCTTTATCACTGCAGGAGAAAAGGCCATCTTCTTTCCATTGGTCTTCATTTCTTTGGATATCTTAGATAGGTGGCATGAGGAGAGAGACTTTTTTATGAATATATTTTCTTGACATTTAGTTTTTATTTTCATGACTTATGACTTCCAAAAATATTTATTGAACAGATATTATATTGTTAAGTATTATCATAGTTCCATAGCATGAAGCAAACAAAGTAAGGATTGTGCCTTCACAAAGTTTAAAATCTGAAAGGGATACATTAGTATGAGTTGATCATACAACTTAAGTATAATTGCAACTCCAAAAATGTTCAATATTGTCAATCTTATGACTAAATTTTTAAAATGTTTTTATTTATCATATATTAATAATACAAGGGAATTTCATTATGGTAATTCCATACATATGTACAGTATACCTTGAACAAGTTCAACCCTCCATTATATTCCCATTCCTCCTCTCCCTCTTCCCCGTTCTTTCAAACAGTGTTTGTTTGGTTTTATTATACTTTCATAATATGTATATTACAACTAAAATTAAGCATATTATATATGGTTTGATTTTTACTGACAGAGAAAAAAACTGCTTTATTGTTTTAAAAAGGTCAATTTTTGCTGTGCTAATTGGCTAAAATTTTTTGAATATGGTTTCCAGCTATGGAAACAATTCTAGAAACAAGAAGCACTAAAAACCAAAACAGATAAATCTGAGATTAAACTCATACTTCAATGTGCAGTTATTTCTTTTGGTAACAGTTTAACCAATCTTGGGGCAAAGCCAAACTAAACTACACTAAAAAATAAATGTGGTTTTTTTGGAGGTGTTGAATAGTTCTTTTTTCTTCAGTAGTTTAAGCATAACTTATAAGGTAACTTAAAATCAAACTGATATTCATAGAATATCCAAACTGGATAGAAAGATGAAGATTGTTAATCCCACCCCCTTTTATGACAAAGGAAGAAAAACAATCACCGAGAGCTCAAGTGACTGAGTTGACTTGTTATTGATAGGATGAAGACTAGCCCAAGCTTTCCTGACTTTCAGTGTAGAACATTGGACAGGATGCAAAATTGTACTTACAGTGTATGACATTAAATTTGGTCACAAAGTAGAAAACCTATATAATCAAATATGGGAGAAGTGCCAACTACATGCCAAAATCAAGATTGATATTCTAGCTGAAATTGAGTTCATCTTAGTCAGTGATTCTTCCTACCTTGTAAATGGTTGGGTTTTTCCTAGTGAGTACCACATCTAATTAATTTGGGTTGGTGCTGAATAGTGTTTAAGAGAATTTTATTTACCTCTTTTCAAAAACACATGATATGTTTACATATTTCAAGTTGTACTTTTATTCTACATATATTTTTACAAAACAAAGATGTATTCTCTTCTCCTCAAATCTTTTCTTCAGATGTCAAATAGCTATTGATCTTTAAGTGAATATTTCCCAAGAATCATATAAATGCCAAGGATTAATTTCCCATTCCTCATGTACCTCTTTACCTCTTTGCCTGTAGATTTCTTTGTAATCCCCACGCTTTATTTCCTATGCCTTAAAAATATCATCTGTGAACAGTGTTTAGTAAATGCACATTTGGTCCAGAGACCCCAAATAAATTCTTTGAAATAACTATAAATAAACTTAAAATCCTACCATAGTACTAGTTACTTAACTCCTATTAAGTTTAATGATAGTATAATAATGTTGAAATGCCATCACAATAGTATTTACTTATTAAATGAATTTTTATACATTGAATATCATATCAGACTCCTACAACTGAAAAATCTGTTATAAAATTATTACGCTATGCTTTAATTATTTATTTATTTTGTTGGAAGTGATCAAACCCATGGGCCTCATGCATGCTAGGCAAGTGCTCTTCCAGTGTGCCATACCACTAGCCCCTAACCTGTACATTAAAGTTTCCAAGAAACATTGTATTTTCTTTTTTACAACTGGGTAGTGCTATAGAAGATATGGTCATTTTCTGGAAGCTTGTAAAATCTGCCTGTCAAACATCTTCCATAATTACATAAAAGAAACATGAATTTTAGAGTTAGTGGAATATTTAGCTAATTATTTTTCTTTAAAACCATGATAACCTGAAGCTATAGTGCCTTTTCATTGTCTAGCAAAATAGGATAGGAGATGTTGATGTGTGGAAAAAGAAGATTATTTATCATGATAACTTAGATAACCAGCTGATGTAAGAAAGAATATAAGTCACTTTGAGAAATGATTGAGCTAAAATTTTAGAAGAAAAAAAGGTACAGCCCAAACTGAAATTATCAGCATCTCTGGGTAGCATAACATTTATTTGACACACAATGGACCAAATACATCCTGCAGAGAAGTAAGTGTTTAGGGACAATATTTTGATTCTGTTTGGCTTTGTTTTGTTTCATAGGGTTTATTAGCTTATTGATCTAATTCTTGTTGCTGATGGAAGTAGGTAGCCTTTTGCATATAATGATAATCTTTTGAGAATTTTTTTTCTTTGGAATTTTAGAGACTTTTAATGCTGTTCATAGTGAACTTCCTGTAATTATTTGCTCGGGGAAAATGCTCTCCAGCAAGTCATTGTGAGTTATCCCAGGATACCTAGTTAGTCCTCAGGCAATGGATAGTTCACATGGAGGAAATAGCATGCTGATTTCCAGTTATAATTGAAGGAAATTACTTGAGAGTACTCTGACAGCACAGAAAATAGACCAATTAGTTACTCAACTTTCATCCTCCTGTGATTCATGATTGTCTCCATTTAATTTTGCTGTCAATTTTGAAGTGAGGTTAAGAATAGATTAGCTTCTTTTAGCCACATCTTACAATTAGCTTACTCCTTCACTTCATCTTTTTTTTAACAGTATGATTGGGTTTAAAAAATAGTGGTCCTCAGAACTGTATTTAACAGTTCTTCATCATGAAGCACTAGCGAATGTTTAAAATCACATCACTCAGCACAATAATCATGCTCAGAATAGCTTTTGTTCCCATCAAAAGATCATCAAATGCTATATTGCAATAATTAAAAACCAAGACCAAGATAAAGGATAAGCTGTGGCCCAGAAAATAGATATTGGTGTTTTAGAATCAATTTTACAAAATGACAAGTTCATTACATGAGAATAGGGCAAAATAAAAGTATAATATGGAAAAAAATTGAACAATCTAAAATCTAGGAAAACATTTTCCTTCATTCCTCTATTACATTTAATTATGTTAAACATTACTTATGCCTCCTTTGAGAAAAAAATAAACCTTGTGAGAATAATGTTTCAGTTGATGTAGACATTAAGAGGTCATAATTTTTCACATGCATATGTAGTTTGATTAATGAACTTTGTCTAGCTGAGTTTGAACTGTCTGTGTTTGTATGTGGTGCTGTGTTTCCAACTAATACAAGGTACTTAATTTTGTCCCTGAGTTTACAGTAGGATCAAAGTGTATTTCTGTGGTCATAGATAATTAGAAAATAAACTTGATTTGCCTATACTAAATTGTCTTATTACATATAGAAGGCACAATGTTATTTTTATCATTTTAATTGATTTATGTATGGTCTGGAGCAAACTAGTGTAGATTATTTCATTAGGCCCCTCAAAGGACTTTAGTCAGGAGCTATAGTATTCTATAGTGTATGTTTTTCATGAAAATAGTTTCTCTCAGCATCTGTATGTCTATCTATCTAATCTATCTATCTATCCAATTCATCTCTGATGATAGGTATTTATCTATGTAATTTTGAACAATTAATTTAAAATATTTTGATATATTCCAGGACAAGGATGAGGTAAAAGTCAGGATGAGGGGTATTCGATTTATGTATCAATTACCTGGTTTATTGGGTGATTATTTGTGCAATTTCTTAAATATTCTGGACCCAAATTTTAAAGTAGTAGGAAAATGATCAAATTATAAGGGTATCTTTGACTGAGTATAAAAATGTATCAGATGTATCAGGCTGTCTGATATAGCCAAACCAAATTACCATTTAATATCTAGAGATCCATCTTGGAAATAACTGAAACCATAGCTTTTTATCATTTGAGGAAATCACTTTTTGTTTGTTTTAGAAAACTTGTGGGGGTCTCATCTATATTTCTAGGGACTGAATAAAGTATTTGATTATAACTGAAATCATGTGAATTACTTTTAAAATGTCCATTTATGATCCATTTATTCAAGCTGGAAAAAATAACACATGTCAACATCATCTCACTTTTCAAGACTTTAATTATTTCTTATGAGAGATAGAACACAATACTATGGACTGAAACAGCTTAGAAAAAACATTTCAAATACCATCTGCAAAATTATCTTTGAATTTTAACATACTATAGGAAGACAGCATAAAAATTTGAACAGATGCTTCCAATAAAAAGAAAATCCAATTATGTATCTTTATCAATTTCACTTTTCATCTCCCTCAATTATAAAAATACATTATGGAACAGATTATTCAAAAAGCCAAAGAAGCAAATTGAAATGAAGTTAAATCACAAACATCCTTAAAACATTTTCTTGTATCTTATGATGAACCATTTCAAAGAGAATGCTTAAAAATGTGACTTAGATACATCCTTTTGCATTTTATTTTTAAATAGTGGTTTGCTTTAAAGATGATTACAATTTATAAAATGGACAAGAGATACACTTTGCTTTATTTTCCAGGTGGCAATATCCATATTTGTTTCCTTCTTGTTACATCAATATCCTTGTAATATAGTTATTCTAGAGTTAAGTACACAATCTATAGTAAAATCATAGGCCTTTTGTTTAGGGGATCAACAGAATTACAATGGTAAATAAAATTCCTTAACCTCAGAAAAATGTAAGGTTAAGAAGTCAGTATTTGTAGTGAGAAGAATTTTTTGCAGATTGAAATTATGTACATATTATTTTTACATATAATCTAAAATAAAGGGAAATGTGGAGGAATAAACATTGCCTTTCTCAAGAAAATTAATTGGGAAAGATTAAATTAGAAATAAAAATTCCAGTAATCATTCATAACATTATTTTTGACAAGTCAAAAAGTTCATGAGATGTTTATGAATCACTGTGGTAATTTTCCCCCTTGAAGTTGTTTTTAAAAGGTGAGAAGATATTACTAGATTGCAGACTGTTTTCTGAGTCGTCATGCTACAAAAACTGTAAGTAGAACATTTGATTAACCCAATTATTTATTATGTTTTAAAACAAAAATGCCTATATCAATTGAGTTTTAGAGGGAGTTAGTATATTCAAATGGATTTGTATATTTATTTGGTGCCAGACTCCAGATATAATCTACTAGTGGATATTAAACTGGAAAGAAAAATTCTTTCCAAAAATATCAAGAATAAAATAAAAGATGCAGATGAATAGTATAAAGACTTGTTATCAGGGTAATAACCACATATCATATGAAATGATTGGTGAACATTGTTTCATTGCAAGAAGCTGGAAGTGAGTTAACTGTTCATTTATTTCTTTATTTGGGTAGGTCAGTGGCATAAGTAATCCCAAAGGCATTTTTGATGTTTGGAGTAGATTTTAATACAACTTCTTATGGTATGGTGCTGAACTCTATGCATCCTGAGTGTTTGTGGTTTTTCCTCAATGACAGTCACCTTGAACCATACACCAAGGGTATACAGTATAAACAGATTCACAGATTAAGGAACAAAACAACAAACAATCCAATTAATAGGGGGTGAATTATACAGACAGTACTCAGAAATACAAATGACTAATATATACTTGAAGAAATATTCAACATCATTAGCCATAAAGGAAATGCAACTCAAAATGACATGTCTACCTCACCCCATTCAGAATGTCAATCATCAAGACAGCAAAAACAACAAATCCTGGTGAGAACTTGGGGAAAAAATCAATCTTTGTGCACCATTGGTGGGAATATAGATTAGTCCAGCCAGTATAGAAATCAGTATGGAGGTTCCTTAAAAATGTAGTGGAAATATTATGTACTCATGTATGAGAATGGAAAAATAAGACATGTTGGAACTATTACAGGGATGGGGGAGGAGGGCAAAAAGTAAAATGATGGAGGGGATGAATTCAACTATGACGTATCATAAGAATTTTTGTAAATGTAATGTACCCCAGTACAACAATAATATAATTAAAAAGAAAAAACCTCAAAAATAGAACTGCCATGTGATCCTCCTATACTATTCCTGGAAAATATTCAGAGAAATTAAGTCAACATACAATAGAGATACTTGCACAACCATGCATATAGCAGTCAAACTGAAATCAGCCCAGATTTCCTTACTGATGAATGAGTAAAAATATGGTGTATTGTTTTGCATTTTCTTTATGGCAAAAGATGTTGAGCATTTCCTCATATGTTTATTGACAGTTTGTACCTTTTCTTTTGAGAATTGCCTGTTCAGTTAATTTGTCCATTTATTCAGTGGGTTGTTGACTCTTTGGGAAATTAGTTTTTTGAGCTCCCTGTATATTCTGGTTATTAATCCCTTGTCAGATATATAGTAGGCAAATATTTTCTCCCATGCTGTAGGCTTTTGTCTCTTCAGTCTGATGATCATTTCCTTTGCTGTGCAGAAGCTTTTTAGTTTCATGCAGGACCATTTGTAAAACCTTTTTCTTAGTTGGTGAACTATTGGAGTTCTATTCATAAAGTTATTACCTATGCCTATGTGGTCCAATGTGTTCCTTATTTTTTCCTAGATTAATTTCACAGTTTCATATCTTATATTAAGATCTTTAATCCACTTTGAGTTGATGCTAGTACAAGGTGAGAGTCTGAGATCTAGTTTCAGTCTTCTTCAGGGGAAATTATGTTGTTTATAGGTAAATGGATGGAACTGGAGAACATTATGTTAAGTGAAGTGAATCAGTCTCAAAAAGTCAAAGATCACATATTTTCCCTCATACGTGGAAGCTAGACCTACAAGTTAAATGTATATATAAATATGTGCATGATCATAAGTGTATATATATATATATATATACACATGAATATATACATGAATGCATATAGTGAGATTGAGAGCAAGACAATAGTGAGTCTAATGGGACAATATGAGGTGGGAGAAGGAAAGAAAATGTTAGAGAATGAAAAATATTGAAACAACCCATGTATATATAAGTATAATGTAATGCACTGTAAGCCATTGAATATTAAAGGAGCATGGTGATAGAGAAATAGTAAGTAACAGGGAGGATTCATTTGATTAAAGTGTGATATATACTGGCCTGAAATACCGAGGTGAAACATCCTTAGAGTATCAATACACACTTTTTAAAAAATAAAGACATGTACAGCAGGTCTTTTCTGGGGTGGACATCAGTGAGTGGGGATGGGCATAAGGAAAGGGAGAATTAGTGTGAATATTGTGGATATATTTTGTATTCATATAGGAAAATAGATGAAACCTGTTGAAATTGTTCCAAGAAGAAGGAAGGAGAAAAACAATGAAGGGGGTAAATCTAACTAAGATATATTGTAAGCACATATGTAAATATCACAATATATTCTATGTACAACTATTATATGCTAATAAAAAGTTGTTAAATGTGGTGTATATATACAATGAAATCTTATTCATGCATAAAAAAGAATGGAATTATATCAATTACGTGAAAATGAGTGGAACTGGAACTCATAATATTAAGCAAAATAAGTCAACATAAGATAAATATTACATGTTCTCCCTCACATGCAGAATCTAGAACTAAAGATTGAATGACAAGTATGTAAAACGGTAATTGTTTCTACATGGGAACCAGTGGTAGGGAGAAAGACAAAAGGAAGGGTAGAGGGGGTGAATATGATTGATGTACTTTTTATATATGTACAAAAATAGAATAATGAAACTGTTAAAATGTTTAAAATGGTGAAGTGGGGATAAGAAAAAGTAATAGAGGAGATTAATTTAATCAATGTACATTATCTGCATGTCTGGAAATATCACAATGAAATCCCTTTGTACAATTAATATACAATAAAAACACTATACAATAAAGAACAAAAACAAAATAATGCAAATTATAGATTTACAGTTGCTAACTAGCTGACCTTGAGATGATGAGACTATGCTGGATTGTTTGGATAGGCCCAATGTATCCAGAAGAGTCCTCATAAAAGGAAAGAGTAAAGTATAAAACAATGATCTAGAGAGATGGCTGTATGTGAGGAACTACAACCAACAATGTCTGCTTTGAAAATGGAGGGACTGGACCAGGCAGCCTTTAGAAGCATTTTAAATGTATTTTGAATAACTTAATCCAGCATTTAAATGGTTCTGTTTCATGAAGTTTTTTCAGTGTATAAAGTTTGCTTTGATGCCAGAAACATTAGGAAAATATATAATCAAAATAAATTTAAGTTCACTTATTGATAAGGCAAGATTTAGACTCCTGACCCTTCTTCTAGCAACATGGAGAAAGACTGGATGGTGTGACCTAGAGAGGGCCTGTATGTGGCCTATATTTTACATTTAAATATTTTTGTCAGTTTTTCTTACTTTTAGCTGGCTGAATAATCCTAGAATCTGCTGCTTGTCTTTTTCTTTTAGTTTTGTTACCCTTGAGAAGATTCAGAATTGCCTCAAATAATGCTTACCTTTCCCTGCTCCATGGTACCTCAGCTTTAGCTGAACCTTAGGCTGATACTCTATTTTTAATTTTGCTTTATGCTGGGGATGGAACCCAGGGCCTTGCACATGCTAAGCACATGATCTACCACTAGTTCTGCCCTCAGTCCCCCATTTACATTTGTCTAGAAAATATATGTGTGGTTTAGTAAGTTAAACATTCCTTCTACTCCTTCAGTATTTTGGGGGAAAAGAGTAGGACCTGACTGATCTAGATGTAATGAAGATACTTTTAATTGACTAGGATAATAATTTCAACAGTATCCCTTTTCTGCTCCACACATTTGTAGGCTGCAAGCTTCATAATTCTCAAAATCTTCAGAAGAAAAAAATCCCTAATTCCTGGCATTTTCTCTTATAAATATGTAAAGTCACAGTTTTCCTGCTGTGGTATTTCAGTTAATCAGAGCACATGATACTTTTATTTTCACAAATTATTTCTAGAAATTTCTTATGCACATTTGACATACTTTCCACATGCTTTGAAACATTATAAACATATGATTTTAAATACATTCATTTCCTCCAATTTCATAACATTTCTGGAATGGAAAATTATGGGTATATATATTAGCATCCTTAAATGTAAACTTCATAGGGAAGTTTGAAATTGGATACATTCCATAGATTATTAATTAGGTTACATTAACTGAATTATTCTGTACACAATGGAATTTCAAAATACAACTATAAATATGCTATCTCATTCTATATAGGTTTTTATCAGTGACTGTAGACAGAATAGGAATAAACTACAGGGAATTATATTAAAATAATTTAACGAGGGCATAATTGAATACACACATTAAAGATAAATCTAATTCATATAAAATATTAGTGAACATTACATGGACAGTGTTAGGATTATGTAACCACTCCTTACTTGTTGACCTATAGAAAATAATAGTGAAATAAACCAAAGTTAAATTATTATAATTATAAAGTGCAATTCAATGGAACACATTGGAATGCTAGCAATAGGAGAAAAGCACAAAGCACATGTTAGGCAAGAATTTGTATTCCAATCATTAAATGTGAACTTTGATTATAGCCCAAAGTTCTAATTGGTTATTTTGATTCTATGTATCTAAAACCTTAAAAAGCAGCCAGTGATTATTATAATGAAGGAATTGGTTTCATAAGTGTGTATAGATATGTAAGCAATACAAGGATTTCACAACAAAGCTGATTAAAATAATGAAAAACAGAAAAATCCTGCATGGTAAGCCTAAGTAGTAAGCCAAATAATCAGTACTACATGATCATGAAGTACTATTATGAATCATGATGTATAGCTATATTTTTTCTAGCTAGTTCATGATATATTGTTTAGTTAAAAAAATGGTTGGTAGAACTGCTGGTGGGAATGCAAACTAGTACAATCACTCTGGAAAAAAATTTGGAGGCTTCTTAAAAGTCTAAACATAGATCTGCCATATGATCCAGCAATACCGCTCTTGGGGATATACCCAAAAGAATGTGACACAGGTAACTCCAAAGGCACTTGCACACCCATGTTTATTGCAGCACAATTCACAATAGTCACGTTATGGAAACAGCCAAGATGCCCCACTACTGATGAATGGATTAAGAAAATGTGGTATGTATACACAGTGGAATACTACTCAGCCATGAAGAAGAATGAAATCTTATCATTTGCAGGTAAATGGATGGAATTGGAGAACATCATCCTCAGCGAGGTTAGCTAGGTCCAGAAGACCAAAAATCATATGTTTTCCCTCATATGCGGACCTTAGATCAAGGGCAAACATAACAAGAAGATTGGACTTTGATCACATGATGAGGCAAGAGCACACAAGGGAGGTATCAGGATAGGAAAGAAACCCCCTAAAAAAAAAACAAGGTAGCATTTGATGTCCTCAATGCAAATGAACTAATGTAGAAACTTTAAAGCGACAGAGGTCAATAGGAGAAGTGGACCAGGAACTAGAGAAAAGGTTAGTTCCAGAAGAATTAATTTAGAATGTAACACATATACAGGAAAGCAATACAAGTAAACTCCCTGTATAGCTATCCTTACCTCAACTAGCAAAAACCCTTAGTCTTTCCTATTATTGCATATACTCTTAAACAAAATTAGAGATAAGGGCAAAATAGTTTCTTCCTGGTAGTGAGGGAGTAGGGGGGGAGAGGAAGGGGGTGGGGGGTAGGGAGGGGGCAGGAGTAAATGGGGAGAAATGACCCAAACATTGTATGCACATATGAATAAAAGAAATAAAAAAAATGGTTGGTAGAGCATTTGCCTAGCAAGAACAAGGCCATGATTAAACCTTAGTATTGCTAAAAAATATGGCTATGAAAATGTATGCATGCTATTATGCTATTATTTTATACAGATGGGCAAATAAAAATAAAATACTTATAGTGGCTATATCCGATAGGTGGGAAAAAGTATGATTTAAAGTGATATTTTCTTGGTTTTATCTGTGTTCATGATATTTCTACAGCAAAAAGTTGTGAATAGGTGAGTGCACTGTACATTGAAATTAATTTAGTTGAATTGAAATCTCAGGTCTGCTATGTGACATTTCAGGAAGTTACTGACCACTCTGTAAATAAGTTTCCACAAAATGGGAAAATTGGTATTACAAGTTGATCATTCCTAGTTCAAAAATCCAAAATGTAAAATTTTTTGAATGCCAGAATATGATTTTTAAATATGAAGGCATAAGATGAAGAGGTTTTATTTCAGAATTTTAATAGCAAAACAAAATAAAATAAAGCAACCCACAAGTTCTGGTGCTTTTGAATATCTCCAAACTATTTATCTTGTTAATTGATAACTATGGAAAATTTTATTTTTGTTGGTGCCTAACTTGAATTTAGAGCAAAACAAAGAAACAAAACATCCAAAATACCTATAATTTATGTCTAAATGCCTAAAGCAAGTTTTTCCTTAAGACTGCAAGGGCAGCTTCCTCACAAAGCCAAATTGTGTTCAATAAGAAAATGTATGACTTTTCTTTCCCAAACCTCAATGCCTTTGCCTCATTTTAACTACCAAGTGACTAACACATGACAGACAGAGACACTTTACAAATACCCAAAGAGGTAGCTGGAATTTCCAGAATAGATCATCCTTTCTCTGTTACAAATACAAATCATTCATTCTTAGTACCAATCAATGTTTGTAACTATTATATTTCTTTTCAAAAGACACAGATGAATTTTGGACTAAAATATTTCTGCTAAGTAAATTATCCTTCCAAGATCCATAATGTAAATACAGGTAAAACCAGATCTCCAAATGTGTGCCTTCCTCAAAAATGTAGAATTAACTGAATTATAGAACAAAGCATTTGGTTTTCATAGGTTTTTTGACATTTTTTTTGACCACTGACACAGCACATTAGGGACTGTGCTTTTCTTTCACCTGTAGTTTAGGTTAGAGGTGGATTCCTTAAAAGGTTAAAGCATCCCCCATTGCTGCTGCCCCTTAAGTGACTGGAGATAAAGCTGACCTCATTGTGGCAGTTAACCTCTTTGCTCATTTGAGGACAGTCAGTGTCAATTGATGATCCATATTTTTAACCGAGGCACATAAATATGAAAATGAACAGATCATAAAAGCAAAAAATGAGTTGGTAAACTTGAACTTGAATGTTTCTCTTTTATGTTATGTTTTGTGTTTAAAAAACTCTACTAAATGGGCTCACAACTGAAGTAAGTTATACTTAATACAGACTTGACTAGGAAAGTATCAAGAGGGCATTTAATTTCTAAAGATTCAGGGCCCAGTTCATGAATTCTTAAGTTCTTTCTCCACTCTTTCCTTCTTGAGAAGTTTTTCTGAAGATGAAGGCTTTAAGAAATGTAAACTCCATTAATATTTGCAATTAATACATGCTTATAAAAATAAAATAAGGAAGAAATTATACTCAGGAAAATTAAATGAAAAATTCAGATTAAGAAGAATGACATCAAAGTATAAGTGAGGAAGTCAGAATTCTTTGACTTTGTTATTAATGCTGATATCTTTAGGTAACCATGTGAGACCATAGTGCAGCTTGAATATTGCATGAAGAGAAGAAAGGGAATTACACCTACTTCTAGTCTGAAGTCTTGCATTGAATCCTAAAGTGTCCTGGGCTTAACAAAGTATTTGCTTTTCAGAAAAACTAGTAGTAAAAAGATAGTTCATTCAAATTTTAGTGAGTTATTCTTTGTGCCATATAATAAAAATTAAAGAGGAGAACAAAAACAACTTTTGATTTGAAGAAAGTTAATAGTATTTCATTAACAAACTGTAAATAGTAACAGCATAAGTTGGATGGGAAGCTGCTTTCACAGGCCATAAATGCCTAATGTTTATTAGCAATAAAAGTCAAAGGAGCATTTAGTAAAGCAGTTTACCAAACAAACATTAAATACTTTAATGCATTAACTTCAGTGGACAGAATCAAGCTATTTAATTAGCAATGAGTAATCTGTTAAGCTTTGATTCACCACAAATGATCTGCAGATTAATTCAGTATGATAGTCTTTGAAAGCAAGTAATGAGGACAAAACCTACTTTGGGGGTGACAGGATGGTACTCATAAAAAGAAGAAATAAGAATGAAGGACAATTTTGGGGTAATTGAGTCTCATACAATACTAAAAGTAGAGAAACATTTCTATTACGCTTCATGGTATAATAGAAAGAAAAAGACTCTCTCCTTTGAAGCTGTATTATTTAGGGACAGTTCTTTTTTTCAGTTTCTACATCTGCAAATGGGGTCCCCATCCACTGGGTGGCTCTGAAAATGAAGATTGATAGCATGTGCATTTTTCTGGGACATAATGACTATTCACAAGTAATTTTACTTTACCTTATTTGATTCTTTTTTGTCATTTATTGCTTTCCAACATACTTGCTCTTGTTACTTCTAATACTACCAGTGCCATTTAATGAGAACATATGGGTTAAGCTATAAAATTCTTTTGGGGTTATGTGAAAATAAAATAACAGTTCACCTTTAGTGATAAGACTTTTATTGCAAGGGTGCTGTAGACATGGCCCAATTTGCTACTTGTCACCACAGTTCTCATAATTTCTAACATTTGAATATATACTGGTCTGGTCTATGCAAAAAGGAAAAAGGAAAAAAATCATTCATTGTTGCTTAGAACAACAAACTGAACTGAATATTATGATTATTTGTATAGCCTCTTTCCCCTGGGATATTTTGATTGAGTTATGCCAAACCACATCAAAAGTGATTGGCTTCCCTTGTGCCCAACTAATGTCTGGGCTTGTATACTGTTACCTACACCAATCAGTTGTGACTAGGGTTTGAATTTTTCACTTTTCTTACATGGTACATCATAGAATGCAGAGTAGCTATTTCAGGAAAATCCTTTTGGGGCTACATTCCTTAAAATAGAATAATGTACTTAATAGATGATGGAAAAGTATTTTCAAAATATTTATTATTATGACAGAGCACATTCTGCATAAAACACCAACAGATTTATATACCTTAGCTCTATTTCAACAACTTTATGAGAGAGTTAACTTATTATCATAAGAAAAACAAGGCTCTTAAGATATTTAGCAAGCAGTTCAAAACCAAATATGTAGTCAATGACACTGGTAGAATTTAAAACTATGCTTGGCCATTATTCACTCTATACCTTGATGTTTACAATCCAGCAAGAGTCCTGACATTAATTAAGTGAATTTATGTAACTCACTCTCCCATTTCTAGTTCTTTATCTTTTAATGTGAAAATAAAAGGTTGACTTGTGTCAGTGATTCTTTTTTTAAATACATTGCACAAAATGCCCCATTTGATTTAAAATGTTGCATGAAAATATTTATACAATAAACTAGAAAACATAGCAGAACTACTCATCAGGAAGAAAGCCACTGAGTTTCGGGTAATGTTTTTCTTTTCTTTTTTTTTTTTTCTTGCATTTCCTTCCTCCAGTTTCATGTTTCTAAATTCTACTCATTCCTCAAGACCATGCTTAAATACCATTTCTCTGATTTAGTCTTTCCTGATATGCTGGGCTATATTTAATCAGTAGTCATCTGAAAGTTTATAACAACTTCTAGGTTATTATGAACGTCATTTTCTACCCTATAGTTATTTGTGAAAATGTCTTAACTTCAGTGGTAGAATAGACATTTCTGGACAGCAAGAAGTCTTTCATATTCATCCATGTATATACCACTCCAACACAGTGTTTGACATAGTAGAGTCTAGGATAAAATCCAAGCTACATTTTATATGCCAACTTTAATTAATGGGTAATTGTGCTGTTGTGAAAAAGATAATGCTCTACAAGGGTTCATAAGGAATACTAAAAATGTAAACTTCCAGGTAGGAGTCACATTATTAATTTTAGAACTCATCCTAAAGTGCTTTTACTAAAAAAGGAAATTTGCCAGTTCATATAAATGATATTATGGTCTGAGGATATATCTAATTTTAGGAACTGAAATATTAGAGTTCTCTACAAGATTCTTTGTAAATACCTTGGATTTGTCCTACCATGTATGTCAGCCTTATTTTCAGTCAAGTTTACATTGTCAGAAATGGCTGTAAGAGTGCCAGAAGTCACCTCTATAAACCAAAGCTCCTATCAGGTTGATGGACCTCTAATGATACCTCCTTGTGTATTAATTCCACATTGGTGTACATATAAGTCCTTGAATCATATGCTGTAGCCAAGGCATGGATAAGTTGATTATTGTTTTAAATAAATTAGGTACCAATCTCTATAAGCTATGTGGAAGAAAAACATTACTTTTGGAAATGGGGAGCTACAGACCAAGATGTGAATGGGTTGTGGTTATCAAGGAAAGAAAAAAGTGTTGCAAACTCTCAGCCTAATGTTCTGAAAAACAACCCTCAAAAAATTTCTCAAATGAAGCAGAAGTAAAATTAGAGATTGATGAAAATGTGGTGTCTCATTTGTATTACCTTCATTTATAATTAATTTTATATTTATAATACAGTTGGAAATTCTTCAAAGTGTCCTTACTATCTATCATCCTATTATTTATAACTTTTGAAGGACAAAAATCAATTATTTTGTAGAATGCACCAAAATCTGAGGGTTTTTTCAAAATTTCCCATTGATTGGAAAAGGGTTATATATTTTTGATAAGATTACTAAATCAGTGCTATTGTGACTCAGTGTATCATGTCAAGGAGTTCATGATGCCAATATCTTATTATTGGTGATGATGAACTCATTTACTCAATTATGTTAGCACAAAGTTTCTATCTTTCCTGTTGTACTTGATAAATATTTTGGGGGAAATACATTGAGAATATATAAATCCTATTTACACTAAAACTTACACCCACTAAATTTGACATTCCTCAATGTCTCTTATCTACAGTTTATTATCATGGTGTTTGCCTAACTGTGATTCTCTGTTTTCCTTTTTTTCTTTACATCTATTAATTTGAAGTCTATTATGTGGAGGACTTATCTATTCATCTACATTTATTTATCTCTATTATTTAGTCACTTATATTAGTATGGATTCATAAATACTTACCAGGTTAAATACAATTACTTTGAACTTCCAAACATTCTAGCTTTGGTCTTAGTTCCTACTGGTTGAAACCTGTATTATTTTTGTTGTGGTGGTGGTATGTGCTTTCTTTTTTCCAATTCTCTTTATTAAAATTTTTATTTGAGGACAATTATAGGTTCACATGTGTTTGTAAGAAATAACTTAAGAGAGAGCTGGGTGTGGTAGAGCACATCTATAATCCTAGCTCTGAGG
Source organism: Castor canadensis (assembly GCF_047511655.1). Classification (NCBI taxonomy): domain Eukaryota; kingdom Metazoa; phylum Chordata; class Mammalia; order Rodentia; family Castoridae; genus Castor; species Castor canadensis. Next base: position 26,614,294 of record NC_133405.1, read on the forward strand.
AAGCTGAGGCAGGTAAATCATGAGTTCTATGCCAGCCTGCTCTACATAGTTAGTTCAAGGCCAGCCTGGGCTATAGAGAGAGGACCTGTCTCAAAAAACTCCACAAATAAAATAGAAAATAATTAATAAACTAAGATAATTTAGTGAAAACTCCTGTACTCTCGACCCAGTTAAATTCAAAAGGGAACATATTGTAAAACTATTGAACAATATTAGAACAAGGATATTCACATATAATCCATTGATTTTATTCAGAGATCCCTTACTTTTCCTCATTTCTGTGATTGTGTATGTTGCGTATATTTAATTTCACATAGTTTTAAAATATGTACACGCTTGTGTATCAAGAGTCAGGATACAGACAGTTACATCATTGCAAATATCCCTAATATGGCCCTTTTATAACTTCTCTTCCCTAAACATCTTTTTAAATCTGCCATCCACTACTATGTTTCTGTTCTCTATAATTTCGTCATTTCAAGTACATTATACAAATGGAAAAAAAGATTTTGTAACCTTTTCTGATTGGCTTATTTTATCAATAAGAATTTCCTGGATAATTTACTGCATATATAAAGTTTGTCTTATTTTATTATTAGCCTATTAATCAGTTTCCTAATAAGCCCATATCAAAAAATTTGATCTGACTCATTTTTATATTCCATTTACCATTGTCCCATAATATCCATTCCCATGCATGTTCCCTGTATTTATGTTAGCATAAAAATAAAAGTTCAAGTAGTTCCTTTGTAGTCATATCTCCTGGTGGGTCATAGTGTATACTTTTACCTTTAGGGTCCTGCTAGGACTTGAGTCTAGTCCTTGGCTTAGAAACAAAGAACAATCATATGTGCTGTCCTGGGAAGAGTCAACATTCTCTTGCATAGCAGCTGCCATTATACTTTCTTCAGGCAATGCAGAATTAATTCTTTCAAAGTTATGTGGGAACTCTGCTTCCATTGAGAATCAAGAAGCCTCTTTCCACTGATGGTAGAGTGGCCTTTACTACTAGGAAAAAAACTCATTAGAATTTAGAGAATCAATGTCCTTACTTTCATCTTGTACATGTTCCCATTCTAACTTTTAGAATCCTTCCTAATCAACATTTTCACTTTAATGTTGAAAACCTATGAAACTGGGAACTTGTTACACTTTGAATCTGAAATGTTTCCAAAGGCTAATACGTTAAAGTCATGGTATTAGCTGTTGGTACTCTGGGATAGTGGTAGAAACATTAGGAGGTGGAGCTTAATTTGAGGAATCAGGTCCTTTTGGGCATACTCTTGAAAGAAATATGGGGACCCAGGCCACTTCTCTTTCTGTTTGCTTTCTGTCCACCATGAAGTGAATAGTTTTCCCATGCCACATGATTCCACCATCCTGTACTACCTCAAGGCAGTCCCAATTACAACCAGGACAAGTGATTATGGACTGAATCCTCTGAAACCATGAGTCAAAATAAACATTTCCTCTCTTTAAGTAGATTTTTTTCCGGTATTTTTTCACAGTGATAAAATCTGCAATATGTAGAGTTCAACTTATGTGGTAATCAAAGCCAGTCACAGGATTGCTTTTCAGCAATCAGCCTTATAGATAAAGGTCAAATTCAGGGCACACACAGAAGTTCTCAATTCAGTTGTATGGGACTTGAGCTAGGAATCTGAATCTCTTCATCATCCTTTTCTTTCTCTACCTAAATGACATTAGAAACATCCAGCCAATATTATTACATTATTTTAATAACAATGTTCAAATGCAATGGACATAGTCTTCTAGCTCCTTGATTCTTATAAGTAGTTGATTAAGAATATCCATTTCTGATATTTTGCATATTTCTATTGCTAGATCATGTGATGGGCTATCAATGCTATATATAAAATCATTAGAGTATTTAAAGGTACTCAGATTATAGTGCCAACTCCAGAAATGTCAAAATCCTTAAAATTCTTTTCCTTTAGAACCACTCTTACTACTAAATCTGCATTAGTCAGGGTTCCCCAGAGAAACAGAACCCAAGGGTGTATGTGTTTGTGTGTGTATGTGTGTGTGTTACAAATGAAGTGCTGTGTTTAAACAATCACAGGTCTTTTGTGGGACACCAGGGAAAGTGTCCCCCCATTGTCCTGGATGGAAATGGATACAGGGTCATCTGGAATTTGGTGAGATTTGTAAAGGCAGAAAATTTTATCTAAGCCATTTGCTTGGACAGTGCCTTTAGAAGCTAGAGTGGTGCTTTATTGTGTAACTTTATGAAATAGCCTGTTGAGTGTTCAAAGCAGCTGGAGTTGGCATTAAGGAAGTCTGGCTGCCTGGCTGATAGTCCTTTCAATCAACATAGCCAGGGCACCAGGAAAATATCTAAAAGTTGTCAATTAAGGTGTGAAATTGCCCTAGCCTTCCAACATCTCAGCATACTTAAAGGAAAAATAAGCATTAAGAGGATTGCTTGCATTAAACGCTTATAGTTAACATTAACAGCGCTCTAATAGTATTTTACAGTGCTCTAAAAATGGTTAACTCCTGCACTAGTGTCCCAGGGAGAGGGGTTCTTATCATCTCTTTTAGGTTTATGACACATAGAAATGATAGTGTAAGTCCACACAAAACTACATTGTTTCTAGAAGCATATTTCCTAATGAACAAAAGGTGGAAACACCAAAGGTCTATGGAGTGATGGATACACAGAATGTATTATAGCCAAACAATGATTGAATGTTGAAAGCAATATGTAGAGTGAAAAATGCTATCCACAAAAGGCTATTCTATTATTTCATTAATATTATGTGAAAATGCAGAAAAAGGTAAAATTTCATAAACAGAAAGTATGTTCCAGATGCATAGAACTAATAAGAATCATCTAATCAGGGGTGAAAACTAAAGGGTACTGTAATTTTCTTTTATGAAGGGAAAATATTCTAAAATTGACTTTTGTTATAAGTATATATCTGTGAATAGACTGAAATAGTGGGAATGGATAGTTTGAATGAATTGTGTATGAAGTGAAAGTTACCTCAATGAATTGTTAAAAACAAGACTAGACCTTTAAGGGGAAATCAAAGAAACTGTGTTCTGACTAGACTATGGATATTCCCCAATATACCCAATGCTATGTCTAATACTTATTTCCTCCTCTTAACAAAGGGAAGGATATTTTTATTATTTCAATTAAGTCAGCAAGCAAAAACGTCAGCTCTTTAGGACTAATCCAAAGCATGACAGCTTCATTTTGTTTTAAAACAAGGCCTCTGGTTTGGGTTCTCAGACAACTCAAAACTGCAGTGGGTGTGTAACACAGATGTAACCATAACTACTCCTTGTATCACCTATCTGTTTTAGATATCTGTTACCAAATTGAGATTGTTATGCCTCTGTGTTCCTGATAGACATGTTTCAATTTTCATTTCTCATAATTCTTTTCTCAGTGTGTGGTGTCATGGTTATGTTTAGTTCCTAATGTATTGAAAACTGCCTCATGATTTTATATACATTATATACACATAAATATGTATATACACAAAGTTTATGTGTAAAACAGGTATTACTTATTTTGTACACTTTTCAGTGGAACAGAGCAGCCTGTTGTCTGGGACAAGCCATTTTAGTTTTTTCTACAAGTTCTCTGCTTTGTGTTCTCATGCTACTTAAAGCTGTTGTAGGCATGGATTGCCTTCACCTGCTTCATGTCTCACCAAGTAGCAAGTATTGATGACTCAGAACCCTCCATTCTGAGGCTCACTGAGGACAACTGTTACCATGGCTACATTATTACATACCTGCTAACTATCTCTGAGAATTCTTCCATAGGCTCTGAGTTGTCAGAAAGGAGACACATTAATGATGGGATGAGGACAAGGGTGTTCTGGTAGATTGGGGACAGCCTGCTAGTTTCATCTGGATGAGAAGTAGACAACTTTTGAATCCTGTGGCTTTAAATCTAGCAGAGGTGCCACATCATTGGCCTACGAAGTGCCCCAAGTATTTTTTCTTTTTTTTTGTAAAGTGCAGATCAGGTATAGACATGTTTAATTCACATGTATTGGATGTTCCAGCTGTGATATTTGACAATGGTTCAGGTCTCTGCAAAGTAGGTCTGGCAGGGGAAATTGGACCCCGTTCTGTCATTGACTCTGTTGTGGGGCACTCTAAATGCAACATACCATCAGTAAGAGGTAATCAAAATTGGTACTATGTAGGAGAAGAAGCCCAGACCAAATATGATAGCTTATATTTGTACTATCCCATTCAGCGTGGGCTGATAACAAGGTGGGATGACATGGAAAAACTCTGGCATCATCTTTTTGAGTTAGAAGTAGGAGTCAAACCCAGTGAGCAGCCAGTGTTCATGACTGAGACTTCCTTGAACCCAAGAGACATTCGTGAGAACACTGCAGAAATCATGTTTGAAAAGTTCAGTGTGCCTGCACTATATCTGTCCAACCATGCAGTGGGAGCACTCTATGCCTATGGGTATGTCACAGGCCTGGTGGTGGACAGTGGGGATGGGGTCACCTGTACTGTCCCCATTTATGAAGGTTATTCCCTGCCACATGCCATCACCAAGCTCTATGTGGCAGGGAGGGACATCACCGAACACCTTATCCAGGTTCTCCTTGGCACAGGTTGTAACTTCCCATGCATATACAATAAGGCTGTGATGGATGACCTGAAAGAAAATCTGTGCTTTGTCAACTTGGAGCCAGACGAAGTGTCATGGAAGAGGACCCATGACAACCAGAGACAATACAAACTTCCAGATGGGAATGTCATCCACATTGGGGAGAATTTGTGCCAGGTTCCAGAGGTTATTTTTGAACCCGACTAGCTAGGAATAGATGATCCCGGACTATCCAAAATGGTCTGCAACAGCATCTTGAAGTGTGACACCTCCATACAGAAGAAGCTTTTTTCAGGGATTGTGTTGTGTGGAGGCAATACTCTCTTCCCTGGCCTGGATGAAAGACTCAAAAAGGAGCTGGAACCACTGACATCCATAGAAAACCCCATCAAGATCACAGCTTCTCCTGATAGATGTTTTTCTACATGGATTGGTGCATCAGTTATGGCCTGTTTGAGCTCTTTCAAGCAGATGTGGGTCACCTCTGCAGATTTCAAGGAGTTTGGGAAATTTGTAGTTGAGAGAAAATGCTTTTAAAGAGCACTGAACACAGAGCAAAGCTCAAAATGCTAGATGACAGGAACACTGAGGGAGGAAAACAGCTCTGTGGATATCAATAGAATTGTTCAATAAAAGTTGTTTTCCCATTTCAGACTTCCTTTAATTCTTTGTAGCTCCAGAATAATTTCTGATGTATGTTATGAAGCTTCAAGTGGTTCTAATCCACCCTTCCTGTCTTAGTTATCTCTTTAGTTTTTCCTGAGAAGATCTTGGGTTATGTGTTGCAATAACTGGTATCTGATCCCCATGCTTAGAAGCTTGATTCAATTAGGGTCCCAAGGTCTTTGCTTTAAATTCTTGTCTTTGGTGATTCTGATGGACTTTCTGTGAGGGAGACAGAATCACCAAGAAACACAGACAGAGAGCATGGAATGAAATAGAATGCTGTCCCCTTCTTAAGACTCAACAAATCATTTTATTTGGTTGGTCTTTAGCACAGTAGAGATTTTCATTTGATATGACAAGAGTCAGCTAAAGAAATAGAGAGGTGTGTTAGGCTGAGGAATTTTCTATTTGTTTAAGGCTGTCTAAGCTCAGGAAATGTGCATTAAGAATCAATGCTGTTTGGATCACATGACAAGGGGAGAGCACATATGGGAGATATGGGAATAGGTAGAAAACCCAAAACATGAAATGATGTCCCCACTCCAGAGGAACTAATACAGAAACCTTAAAGCGACCGAGGAGAAGGGGATCAGGAACCAGTGTAAAGATCAGTTAGAAATGACTCAACTTGGGTTGTAACACATTTGTACATGAAAGCAATGCTAAGAATCTCTCTGTATATCTGTCCTTATGTCAACTAGCAAAAACGCTATGTCTTTCTTATTATGCTTATGCCTTCTCTTCAACAAAATTATAGATAAGGGCAGAATAGGTTCTGCCTGGAAGTGAGGGGGGAGAGGGGAAAGAGTGGGGGAGGGGGACGAGAGGAAAAATGACCCAAACAATGTACACACATGTGAATAAAGGAATAATAAAAAATTTTTTAAAAATGCTGATACTTTATTATTGTATTTTTCATTTGTTTTTACTTTCATGAATAGTCAGAGTATCATTTGATAGGAGTAAATACTGGAACAAGTTAATGATTATCAATAAAGCACTTTCTTAGTAAATTATGCATAAAGTGATATTTTTTCTCATTGTTTTAGTGTCACTTTTCCAAAACCTTATTGGGAAAAACATGGAAAATACAAAGAAGTCTTTGTAATACAATCTACTTTTGAAAACAAAAAAATAGCTGATACTTTCTCATATATTTGTATGTCTATAAACATTTGCACATATACATATTCATGAATATTTATTTTGATATGACTAATTATTTGAAGTTAAGTGCTAAATATAGGAAACAAGTTGTTGAGGATGTATGGAAGGAATGGTAGTGAACATGGAAGAAAAGTGGGGAAATCAAAAAGAAAGGACTATACATTAAGAATTTCAAACTAAATTCATGGAATTTTTTTTAGATTAATTTAATCATAGTTTGCAAATATCTTCTAAACTCCATGTTCATCAGTATAACATTGCTTGTTTAGATACAGCTATGAAAATTGTCTAACCACAGTAACTTAGTTAAATCAGGTCTCTACTGTTTAATATTTATTTGAGAGAGTTGGTTTAAAATTATATCTCTGTTCACAGATAACTTATCAAAACCAGACTGTAACAAGAAGATAATAGAATGACAACTTCCAAGGGAGGTAGAAAAATATAACTCTCAAAGGGAGCTATAAAAATATTACTATCTGTATAGATTTATGCAAGCACTAAAATCATTCCAAAATGGTGGTGAATAGACAAAAAGATATTTCTTTTCTTCTTCTATTAATTTTTTGTTAAGATATATTAATTGTACAGAGAGTATTCATTATGAAAATTCCAAATAGGCTTATATTGTACACTGGTTAGATCACCCCCGCCATCTCTCCACCTTGAACCCCTTCTCAGCCCCACTTAAGACTATTGAAAAAAATCTTCCTTTGTTCTATTTTGTGTAATAAGTATATGAAGTCCATCAGCCAAATTCTCTCACTTTAATCTCCTTCATTTACCCCCTCCCACAAGTTACCCCCACATTTTACAGTCCTATCTTTAATTATTAATTTCAAAATTTATGCTCAAAGGGGTTTCTCAATGTATCCCTGCTGTGAACATACTTTACTTTGGGTCAGTTCAACCTCTTCCACTGCTTACCCTATCCCTTTCCTCCCACACCCCCATTTTTCAACAGCTTTCAATACATATCCTTATATCTTCTACCTTCACAGATATTATGTTTTATGATTTTGTTGATGCTCTATCATTCTCTTTTCCTTTCCCTCCTTCCCCAAGATCCATAGAGCAGTTTCACTATTACAAACATGCTCTACATACATGTTTGTATATGATCATGCTTATTTTTGTGTATATGTTCACCTTTTGGATCTATCTTCCACATGAGGGAGAACATGTGACCTTTATCTTTCTGAACTGACTTACTTCACTTAGCATGATGACCTCCAATTGCATCCATTTACCTTCAAACCACATGGTGTCATTCTTCCTTATGGCTGAGTAAAACTCCATTGTGTATATATGCCACATTTTCTTTTGTTTTCTTTATTCATATATTCATATGTGCATACTTTGCTTGGGTCATTTCTCCCCCCGTTCCTCACCCCCTCCATCTCCCCCTGACTCCACTCTCTTTCAGGCAGAACCTATTCTGCCTTTTTCTCCAATTTTGTTGAAGAGAAGACATAAACAATAATAAGAAAGACAAAGCGTTTTTGCTAGTTGAGATAAGGATAGCTACACAGAGATTCCTAGCATTGTTTCCATGCACAAGTGTTTTACAACCTGAATTGATTCATGTCTACCTGACCTTTTCACTACTTGCCAGTTACCTTCCCATATTGACCTCTGTAGCTTTAAGGTTACTGTATTAGCTCCTCTGCAGTGGGGACATCAAATACTTTCAAGTTTTGGGTTTCCTACCTATCCCCATACCTCCGCTATGTACTCTTCCCTTAGTGTGTGACTCAAGTCCAACAACGTTACTGCCTTTGCCCTAGATCTAAAGTCTGCATATGAGGGAGAACATACGATTTTTGGTCTTCTGAGCCTGGCTAACTTCACTCAGGATAATGTTCTCCAGTTCCATCCATTTACTTGTGAATGATAAGATTTCATTCTTCTTCATGGCTGAGAAAAACTCCATTGTGTATGAATAACACATTTTCTTAATCCATTTGTCAGTAGTGGGGCATCTTGGCTGTTTCCATAACTTGGCTATTGTGAATAGTGCTGTAGTAAACATAGGTGTGCAGGTGCCTCTGTAGTAACCTGAGTCACTTTCCTTTGGGTATATCCCTAAGAGTTGGATTGCTGGATCATATGGCAGATCTATATTTAGATTTTTAGGAAGCCTCCATATTGTTTTCCAGAGTGGTTGCACTAGCTTGCATTCCCACTAGCAGTGTACTAGGGTTCCTTTTCCCCACATCCTTGCCAACACCTGTTGTTGGTGGGTTTTTTTTTATTTATTTACTTTTCTGACACTCTACTTTTGTTTTTTAAAATTATTTGTCTATTTATTCACATGTGCATACATTGTTTGGGCCATTTCTCCCCCTTGACCCCCCACCTCCCCTTGCTTCCAGGCAGAGCCTGTTCTTCCCTTTTCTCCAATTTTGTTGAAGAGAAGACATAAGCATAATAAGAAAGACAAAAAGTTTTGCTAGTTGAGATAAGGATAGCTATACAGAGAGATTCCTAGCATTGCTTCCATGCACAAGTGTATTACAACCCAAGTAGATTCATCTCTACCTAACTTTTTCACTAGTTCCTGATCCCCTTCCCATATTGACCTCTGCCACTTTATGTTTTCTGTATTAGCTCCTCTGCAGTGGGGACATCAAACACTTTCATGTTTTGCATAATAGCTATTCTAACAGAGGTGAGGTGGAATCTCAGTGTGGTTTTGATTTGCATTTTCTTTATGGCCAGAGATGGTGAGCATTTTTTCATGTGTTTTTTGGCCATTTGAATTTCTTCTTTTGAAAAAGTTTGGTTTAGTTCAGTTACCCATTTCTTTATTGGTTCATTGAATTTGGGAGAGTTTAGTTTTTTGAGCTCCCTGTATATTCTGGTTATCAGTTCTTTGTCTGATGTATAGCTTATAATCCACATTTTCTTGATCCATTCATCAGTTGTAGGGCATCTGGGTTGTTTCCATAGCTTGGCTATTATGAATAGTGCTGCTATGAGCATCAGTGTACAGGTGTCTATATTGTATCCTGACTTATGTTCTTTTGGGTATATGTCCAGGAGCAGTATCACCAATCATATGGTTGCTCTAAAGTCTTTTGAGGAATCTCCACATTGCTTTCCATAATAGTTGTACTAATTTGTATCCCCACCAACAGTGTATAAGGGTTCCTGTTTCACTGCACCCTCACCAGTATTTGTCACTGTTATTGTCCTTGAATATGGCCATTATAACTAGGGTGAGATGAAATTTTAATGTAGCTTTGATTTGCATCTCTTTTATAGCCAGGCACGTTGAACACTTCATGTATTTATTGGCCATTTGTAACTCTTCTTTTGAAAATACCCTTTTCAATTCACGTCCCAGTAAATTTTCCCTGTTGGGCACCTGTTCCTCTCAAGTCTTCTGCTGGTGGTCATGTACAGGGAGGAGGACTAGAAAAGAAACAGGCAGACTGTGTTCTGACGATAAGACAGGAGGAAAGGATGGCAAAGCAGAGAGATAAAACTTTAAGAATTGAAATATGAAGGTCACATAACACTGGGGAAATGAAATAGCCAATAAAGTCACATGCAGCCACATGTGGGTTGAGCTTTGCTTTTTGCTTCTGTAACCTGGTTGCAAGGGTATATAAGGTGAGACCCCTTTGTTTTCAGGGATCAGCCTTTGGACATGAGACCACTGGATCTGTGCCGGCACAATAAAACGTTGCCTCCTGCAAAACTGCCTCAATGTCCCGTATCTCAGCTTGAGATTCCCGCAACAGTCATGCGAGCTCAGATGGAGATCTTGCTGGGACTCCCTTGGGCTGGAGGGGTTAGGGTAGGAGGCGCAGTCACTGTTGCTAGCACCACCACACAGTGCCCCATTCCCTGTGACCTCTGTGGGCTGCTGCTGTGTCCCAGTAAAATTTCCCTGCTGGGTACCTGTTCCTCTCAGGTCTTCTGTTGGTGGTCACAGGAGCTCAGGTGGAAGTCGCTCAGGCTCCAGGGTGTGTGTGTGGGATCTCACACCCTCCCCTCCAGGCAAGTTCCCCGCCCCCACCCGAGGCTCCAGAGAGAGCTTATGTTCTAGCTTGGGTCCCCATAGCTCTCCTCAGCAGATTGCCCGCTGGGCACCTTTGTTGTTTGGGCACCGATCTTCTCCACTTGGTTCTTGTGGTGAAGGTTTTCAGTTCAATCAGCCTTGCTGGGGGAGTGGGAGCCAGTGCTGGGCCACAGTGCCACTGGAAGTGCAAACCTGCAAACATTTCTCCAGGTATTTTGTTGCTTCAGTTGATTTAGGTTTGGGTAGAGTTCTCCTTCTCACTGCCTTTGGGTCTGGGATGTGTCTTCTAGAGCCCTCTGTTTCCATGTTCCTTCAGGTTGTGGGAGCTCTGGAGTTCTGAACTGTCTTGACTGCTACCTTGAATCTCCCAAAAGATAATTCTGCTAACAACTGAAAGTGTTTATTGTCAGCCAATAATGAGCAAATGAAGTTTATAAGATTATTTAAAGGCATATAGAAATAATCTCAGAATAATATGTGTGTGATATAACATATATATATATATATATATGTTACACATATAAGATCACATATGCATGATGTAGGAATAACTAATAAACATTGGAAATGATGTTAATTTCAAAATAGTGCTTGTATAAATGCACAGTATTAAAATGCACAATTAAAATACTATAATACATAAAGACAACAATCACAAGTACTGTTTGGAACTCAAAATCTTTGCATTTATTTTATTTATGAAAATAAATATTAGTTAATTTGGAACCCTTTTGTTAAAACTGAATAAAATATGAGTGCAAAAGCTCTAAAACAAAAGTAAACACACTTAAGTATCTTCTACATTTGTAAATATTAGAAAGCACTTCTAAATAAGTAATGGATAAAAACGTCTTAGTGTAATTTAAAAACTAATTAGGTTCTGCCTGGGGAGAGGGAGGAGGCTGGGGGCAAGGGGGAGAAATGGCACAAACAATGTATGCACATATGAATAAAAAAAAACCTTAAAAAATAAAAGTGAATGATAACAAACAGTAGATACTAAGAGGAGGAGTAGTACTAATATTGGAATGAACACAAAATATCCATTCTTAAATGCTTATATAATTTAAAAGGAAAGGTTGAATATAAAAGAACCAAGTATTACATCTATTAAGTATTTTTTGGCATGCTGTTGAAGTGGATTTTCTACTATTTGTTGAGGATTTTTGTGTGTATATTCATTAATGTTATTTTTCTGTAGTTTTGTTGTTGTGTCCCTGCCAGGCTTTATTTGCAGGCAATACTGACTTAATAATATGAATTTTAAAAATCACCTTCCTTTCAATTTTATGGAATAATTTTAGAATTGGAACTTTTTGTTAAATTTGGTAAAAATGCATAGTAATAAACTTAACTAAAGAAATGAAAACACTGTACAGTTAAAATTGCAAAACACTGATGAAAGAAATTGAAAAAGCTGCTAAATGATGGAAATCCCTCTTATGTTCATGGATTGGATACTATCCAAAGTAATTGACTGATTCAGTGCTATCCCCATGAAAATAATAATGACATTCTTCAAGAAACTAAAAAAAAAAAAAAACCCTAAAATCCATATGGAGCCACAAGAAAATCCAAACAGCCAAAGTGATTGTGTATAAAAGTACAAAGATGGAGATATCTCAATACTTAATTTTTAGACATACTATAGAACCATAGTGACAAAAACAACATGGTAGTGGCATAAAAGCAGACACATAGGCCAATGTAACAGAATAGAGGTCCCAGAAATAAACCCACACATCTACAGCCACTTGCTTCCTTTTTTAATTTTTTTATTCTTTTATTCACATGTGCATACATTGTTTGGGTTTTTTCCCCTCTGCCCCCCCTCCTTCACCCTCTCCTTCCTTCTCCCCTCAGTTACAGGCAGGTCTTGTTCTGCCTTTATCATTAATTTTGTTGAGGAAAAGAGACAAGCCTAATAAGGAAGACAAAGCATTTTTGCTAACTGAGTTGAGGATAGCTATACAGAAATTTTCCTAGCATTGCTTTCGTGTACATGTGTTATGACCCATGTTGATTCATCTCTAACTGATCTTTATGCTGGTTACTGATCCCCTTCTCATGATAACCTCTGTTGCTTTGAGGTTTCTGTATTAGCTCCTCTGGAGTGGGGACATCAAACGCTTTCATGTTTTGGGTTTTCTACCTGTTTCTATGTCACCCAAATGTGCTCTCCCCTTATCATGTGATCCAAGTCCAACCACATTGCTGCATTTGCCCTAGATCTAAAGTCTGCATATGAGGGAGTACACATGATTTTTGGTCTTCTGAGCTTGGCTGACGTCACTCAGAATGATGTTCTCTAGTTCCACCCATTTACCTGCAAATGATAAGATTTCATTCTTCTTCATGGCTGAGTAAAATTCCATTGTGTACAAGTACCACATTTTCTTGATCCATTCATCAATAGTGGGGCATCATGGTTGTTTCCATAACTTGGCTACTGATTCTTGACAAAGGTACCTAAAACATATACTAGAAAAAGGACAGGCTCTTCAACAAGTGGTGCTGGGAAAACTGGATCTCCATATACAGAAGAATGAAAGTTGACACCAATCTCTCATATTTTTGTATAAAAATTAATTCAAAGAGTATCAGACACCTAAATATAAGGTCTGAAACTCTAAAAGTAGAAGAAAACATATGGGAAATACTTCAAAACATTGGCAAATGCAATGGATTTCCAAATAGGACCAAAAAATTCATAGGAAACAAAAAGATTTGCAAATGAGCCTATAGCAAACTATAAACTTGTGCATGACAAAGTTATCAATGGTTATGATACAACCTGGAGAATGGGAGAAAATATTTTCCATCTTTTCATCTGACAGGGTATTAATATTCACAAGATATGAAAACTCAACAAACAATATAAAAACAAATAATCCAATAAAAATCAGCAAAAGCTCTGAATAGAGACCTCTGAAAAGAAGAAATAAAGATTGTGAATAAATATATGAAAATTGATCAATATTATTAGTCACCTAGGAAATGCAAATGAAAACTATAATCAGATACCACATTATGCAGTTAGAATAGCAATTATCAAAAACGTGAAATTACCAAATGCTAGTGAGTATATGGAAAGGAACTCTTGGGAATGTAAATTAGTACGGCTATCCTGAGAATAATATGAAGGTTTGTCAAAAAAAAACTCAACATAGAGCAATAATTTGATCCAGATATCTCATTCCTGTGTATACATCCAAAGATAATGAAATCAGTATGTTTAATGTCTTCATTTATGCATTTCTCACAATAACCAAGAAATGACAACAACCTAAAATTAATCAACAGATTAGTGGATTAAGTAATGTGCACTATATGTACACAGTGCAGTATTATTCAGCATTAATAAGAATAAAACCCTGTTATTTGCAACAGAACAGACAGAACTGGAAGACCTTATATGAAATAACCCAAATGCACAATATTATTCACATTTACAAATACTACACTGAACCCTATTAATATACACAATTAGAATGCTAATGTAGAAATTAATTAATAAGATAAGTACCCAAGTGGTGATGTTAGAAAATGAAACTTAGGGGGGATTCCAAGATGGCGGCTAGAGGTAGGAAGCAGAAAGAGAGCCTCCTATAGTGAAATATTGGAGAGACTCCGGAGACACACTTTGCAGGCATAATCACTGAGAAAAGGCATAACTTTGACCCCTCCACATCTCCAGCCGGCGCAGAGAATCTCCACCTCACATTAAACGGAGAAATGAGGAGGGCCCCCGGGGCCGCCAGTGGCCGGCACCCAGATGCTTGGGAAGACGCGGACCAGGTGAGCTTTGCGGTACTGCAGTACCCCCACAAACAAGCCTGGGCCAGAGCAGCATAGCCCCCTGGACAGACTGACCTCCACCCGGGAAAAAAAAGAGAAACTGAGTAATAAGCAATAAGAGCAATTAAGACACGCTGGAAAGAGGGTGGGGCACCCTGAGCACTGAAGATTGGGGGAAGGGAATCCTTCCCGGGACTGTAAATAAACAAGCAAGGCAGGCTGGAGAGCCTCTGGCGGGAGCGGGGCACACACACAGCAACCAGGAGCGGGAAAGCTTGTGAGAGTGGTGGAGGGAGAAAAACTCCACAGGAGAGGAGGGAAGACCCACTTCCCACGTGAACTGTAAATAAACATGGTGGCCAGCAGGAGCAGCAGCACCACCCAGTAAGCAGGAGCAGGAAAGCTTGTGAAAGTGGCAGTGGGAGGAAAACTGCACAGGAGAGGGGGGAAGACCCACCTCCCACATGAACTGTAAATAAACACGCAGGCCTGACAATGCGGGGTCAGTGTCACCTTTCCCAGTGTTTGGAAAGGGGAAAGCCTGTAGCAGAGGCTCCTGCACAGGAGAACTCTGAGCAAACAAAGCCTGTGGGACTAGGTGAGTGCTAAGTTCACCCCAGAGATCTGCATAAATAATGCTGCCAGCTACAGCAGGCTGAGAGCAACAGACAGGCAAGCCACAGTTGCAGATACCACTCTCAGAACTGTCTCCAGACTCTTTTTTTTTCTTTTTCTCCCTACCTTTGATGAGAGAACAACCGAATTACACCTGCAAGCCAAAAAACGTTCTGAAACTGAAACTGTATTGCATTTGAACTTGGGACACTTGGTGGGCTTTGTGTGTGTGTGTGTGTGTGTGTGTGTGTGTGTGTGTGTGTGTATGGTGTGTATAGTTTTGTTCTACTTTATGCATCCCCTTTGATGAGACAACTACAGAACAACATCTGAGGCACCATCTCCAGGACTGGAGACTGAGACGGACACCCAAATTACTAAGACTGAAACTGCATTGCATATAAACTTGGAAGTTTTTTTTTTTTTAATTTTCTATTTTCCATTTTATTTTAATTCATTTTTATATATAGATATTTCTTTCATTTACTTATTTTTTATTTTTTTATCTTTGATTTTCAATCCTCTCTCTGTCTCTCTAATGTCTGTTCAGCTTACTGTCAATTAGTACACTAACGTTCCCTGTTTATACCTTTGAAACTTTCTTATCTGAAACCTTGTTCTGCTTTCTCCCTCTTGTCTGTATATTTGTTTTCCCTTTTCTTTAACTTCTTGCTTTCCATCTCAGCTCACCCTTCCATTCAAAATATTACCATTGTTATTATTACAAGCTAAAAATACTTAATTGCACACAGTACAGGGACAGTAACAACACCAAAGACAACGATGGGAAGACAGAAAAAATAGCGAAACCAGTTTCCCCACAGCAAAAATTTAGCACAGGAACCAGAGGGGAATGAAGAGAACAGAAACTCAGATCCAGACTCCAACAAAATGAAGATAAACTATGCCAAAGGACCCAATGAAGCCCACAAGAATAATTTAAAAGAAGACATACTACAGGTACTTAATGAGAATTTTATAGAGATGGTACTGGATAGGGTCAACCAAAATGTACAGGAGACACTCAAGAAATTCCAAGACAACAAAAATAGAGAATTTGAAAAAGCAAGAGAAGAAATAAAGGAAACCATAGAAGCACTGTATAAACACCAAAGTGAAAGAGAGAACAATATGAATAAACAGATAAATGAACTCAGGACAAAAATAGACAACATTAACGAGGAAAACTGCCAGGATATGGAAAACCTCAGAAAAAAGAACGAAACAGAGCTGCAAAACAAAACGGAAGGCCAATCCAGCAGAATAGAACAAACAGAAGACAGAATCTCAGAATTTGAAGATGAAATGGTAATTAAAGGAAAAACCAAAGAACTACTAATTAAACAACTCAAGACCTGTGAAAAGAAAATGCAAGAACTCACTGAGTCCATCAAAAGACCAAACTAGAGAATCATGGGCATCAAAGAAGGAGAAGAGGTGCAAGCGAAGGGAATGCGTAATATATTCAACAAAATAATAACGGAAAATTTCCCAAATCTAGAGAAAGATATTCCCATACAGATGCAAGAGGCCTCCAGGACACCAAACAGACCAGATCAAAATAGAAGTACCCCAAGACATATCATCATTAAAACAAGTTCAGAAAATAAGGAAAGAATATTGAAGGCTGTAAGAGAGAAAAAACAAGTAACATACAAAGGTAAACCCATCAAAATCACAGCAGACTTCTCAATAGAAACAATAAAAGCAAGAATAGTGTGGGGTGAGATCTTCCGGGCAGTGAATGAAAATAACTTCAACCCCAGGATACTCTAGCCAGCAAAGCTATCATTCAAAATAGATGGAGCAATGAAAGTCTTCCATGATAAGCAGAAACTAAAACAATATGTGACCACAAAGCCACCATTACAAAAGATTCTGCAAGGGATCCTGCACACAGAAAGTGACACCCAACTTAACCATGAAAAGGCAGGCAGCATCAAACCACAGGAAAAGAAAAAGCAAGACAGTAGAGAGTAACATCAAGTTAGGTACACACAATCAAACTTTCAAACAACTAAGACAACTAAATGGCAGGAATCACCACATACCTATCAGTACTAATGCTTAATGTTAACGGACTTAATTCACACATCAAAAGACACCATTTGACAAAATGGATTAAAAAAGAAGATCCAACAATTTGTTGCTTACAGGAGACTCATCTCACTGACAGAAATAAGCATATGCTTAGGATGAAAGGCTGGAAGAAGATTTACCAAGCCAATGGCCCCCGAAAACAAGCAGGAGTAGCAATACTTATCTCTGACAAAGTAGACTTCAAACCTACATTGACCAAACGAGATAAAGAAGGACATTCCATACTAATAAAAGGGGAAATAGACCAAAAGGAAATAATAATCATCAATCTGTATGCACCCAATGTCAATGCACCCAATTTCATCAAACATACCCTGAAAGACGTAAAAGCAAATATAAACGCCAACACAGTGGTTGTGGGAGACTTTAACACCCCATTATCATCAATAGATAGGTCATCCAAACAAAAAATCAATAAAGAAATCCAAGATCTAAAATATGCAATAGATCAAATGGACCTAGTAGATGTCTACAGAACATTTCATCCAACCTCTACATCTACACAATATACATTCTTCTCAGCAGCCCATGGAACCTTCTCCAAAATAGATCATATCCTAGGGCACAAAGCAAGCCTCAGCAAATATAAGAAAATAGAAATAATACCGTGCATACTATCTGATCACAATGCAGTAAAAGTAGAACTCAACAACAAAAGTAAAGACAAAAAACATGCAAACAGCTGGAAACTAAATAACTCATTACTTAATGAAGAATGGATCATTGATGAAATAAAAGAGGAAATTAAGAAGTTCCTGGAAGTCAATGAAAATGAAAACACAACCTACCTGAACCTATGGGACACAGCTAAGGCAGTCTTGAGAGGAAAGTTTATAGCCATGAGTGCATATATTAAAAAGATTGAAAGATCCCAAATCAATGACCTAATGATACATCTCAAACTCCTTGAAAAACAAGAACAAGCAAATCCCAAAACAAATAGAAGGAGAGAAATAATAAAAATAAGAGTTGAAATCAATGAAATAGAAACCAAAAAAACCATACAAAGAATTAATGAAACAAAAAGTTGGTTCTTTGAAAAAATAAACAAGATCGATAGACCCCTGGCAAACCTGACTAAAATGAGGAAAGAAAAACCCAAATTAGTAGAATTAGGAACGCAAAAGGGGAGATAACAACAAATACCATGGAAGTCCAGGAAATCATCAGAGACTACTTTGAGAACCTATATTCAAATAAATTTGAAAATCTAAAAGAAATGGACAGATTTCTAGATACATATGATCATCCAAAACTGAACCAAGAGGAAACCAAAACTGAACCAAGAGGAAATTAATCACCTGAATAGATCTATAACACAAAATGAAATTGAAGCAGCAATCAATAGTCTCCCCAAAAAGAAAAGTCCAGGACCTGATGGATTCCTGCTGAATTCTATCAGACCTTTAAAGAAGAACTGATACCAACCCTCCTTAAACTGTTCCACGAAATAGAAAGGGAAGGAAAACTGCCAAACACATTTTATGAAGCCACTATTACACTTATGTCAAAACCAGGCAAAGACACCTCCAAAAAGGAGAACTATAGGCCAATCTCCTTAATGAACATTGATGCAACAATCCTCAACAAAATAATGGCAAACCGAATTCAGCAACACGTCAAAAAGATTATTCACCATGACCAAGTAGGCTTCATCCCAGGGATGCAGGGGTGGTTCAACATACAAAAATCAATAAACGTAATAAACCACATTAACAGAAGCAAAGACAAAAACCACTTGATCATCTCAATAGATGCAGAAAAAGCCTTTGATAAGATCCAACATCATTTCATGATAAAAGCTCTAAGAAAACTAGGAATAGAAGGAAAGTTCCTCAACATTATAAAAGCTATATATGACAAACCTACAGCCAGCATTATACTTAACAGAGAAAAACTGAAACCATTCCCTCTAAAATCAGGAACCAGACAAGGATGCCCACTATCTCCAGTCCTATTCAACATAGTACTGGAATTCCTAGCCAGAGCAATTAGGCAAGAAGAAGGAATAAAAGGAATACAAATAGGTAAAGAAACTGTCAAAATATCCCTATTTGCAGATGACCTGATCCTATACCTTAAGGACCCAAAAAACTCTACTCAGAAGCTTCTAGACATCATCAATAGCAAGGTAGCAGGATATAAAATCAACATAGAAAAATCATTAACATTTCTATATACTAACAATGAACAAATGGAAAAAGAATGTATGAAAGCAATTCTATTTACAATAGCCTCAAAATAATCAAATACCTAGGTGTAAACCTAACAAAAGATATGAAAGACCTCTATAAGGAAAACTATACACTTCTGAAGAAAGAGATTGAGGAAGACTATAGAAAGTGGAGAGATCTCCCATGCTCATGGATTGGTAGAATCAACATAGTAAAAATGTCGATACTCCCAAAAGTAATCTACATGTTTAATGCAATTCCCATCAAAATTCCAATGATATCCATTAAAGAGATTGAAAAATCTACTGTTAAATTTATATGGAAACACAAGAGGCCATGAATAGCCAAGGCAATACTCAGTCAAAAGAACAATGCAGGAGGTATCACAATACCTGACTTCAAACTATATTACAAAGCAATAGCAATAAAAACAGCATGGTACTGGCACAAAAACAGACATGAAGACGAGTGGAACAGAATAGAGGACCCAGATATGAAGCCACACAACTATAACCAACTTGTCTTTGACCAAGGAGCTAAAAATATATGATGGGGAAATAGCAGCCTCTTCAACAAAAACTGCTGGGAAAACTGGTTAGCAGTCTGCAAAAAACTGAAACTAGATCCATGTATATCACCCTATACCAAGATTAACTCAAAATGGATCAAGGATCTTAATATCAGACCCCAAACTGTTAAGTTGATACAGGAAAGGGTAGGAAATACTCTGGAGTTAGTAGGTATAGATAAGAACTTTCTAAATGAAACCCCAGCAGCACAGCAACTAAGAAATAGCATAGATAAATGGGACCTCATAAAACTAAAAAGCTTCTGTTCATCAAAAGAAATGGTCTTTAAACTGAAGAGAATACCCACAGAATGGGAGAAAATATTTGCCAGCTACACATCAGACAAAGGACTGATAACCAGAATATATAGGGAACTTAAAAAACTAAATTCTCCCAAAACTAATGAACCAATAAAGAAATGGGCACGTGAACTAAACAGAACTTTCTCAAAAGAAGAAATTCAAATGGCCAAAAAACACATGGAAAAATGCTCACCATCTCTAGCAATAAAGGAAATGCAAATTAAAACCACACTAAGATTCCACCTCACCCCTGTTATAATAGCCATCATCAGCAACACCACCAACAACAGGTGTTGGCGAGGATGTGGGGAGAAAGGAACCCTGTTACACTGTTGGTGGGAATGTAGACTAGTACAACCACTCTGGAAAAAAATTTGGAGGCTACTTAAAAAGCTAGACATCGATCTACCATTTGATCCAGCAATACCACTCTTGGGGATATACCCAAAAGACTGTGACAGGTTACTCCAGAGGCACCTGCATACCCATGTTTATTGCGGCACTATTCACAATAGCCAAGTTATGGAAACAGCCAAGATGCCTCACCACTGACGAATGGATTAAGAAAATGTGGTATCTATACACAATGGAATTTTATGCAGCCATGAAGAAGAACGAAATGTTATCATTCACTGGTAAATGGATGGAATTGGAGAACATCATTCTGAGTGAGGTTAGCCTGGCCCAAAAGACCAAAAATCGTATGTTCTCCCTCATATGTGGACATTAGATCAAGGGCAAACACAACAATGGGATTAGACTATGAGTACATGATAAAAGCGAGAGCACACAAGGGAGGGGTGAGTATAGGTAAGACACCTAAAAAACTAGCTAGCATTTGTTGCCCTTAACGCAGAGAAACTAAAGCAGATACCTTAAAAGCAACTGAGGCCAATAGGAAAAGGGGACCAGGAAGTAGAGAAAAGGTTAGATCAAAAAGAATTAACCTAGAAGGTAACACCCACGCACAGGAAATCAATGTGAGTCAATGCCCTGTATAGCTATCTTTATCTCAACCAGCAAAAACCCTTGTCCCTTCCTGTTATTGCTTATACTCTCTCTACAACAAAATTAGAAATAAGGGCAAAATAGTTTCTGCTGGGTATTGAGGGTGGGGGGAGAGGGAGGGGGCGGATTGGGTGGTAAGGGAGGGGGTGGGGGCAGGGAAAAAAAAGGAATTCTCTTTAATATACTGCAATGTCTTTCTAAAAAAAAAGAATTCTTCTCTTCAGAATACTATATAGTTATTTCAAGTACATTTCCAAAAAAAAAAAAAAAAGAAAATGAAACTTAAATAAATCCAGAAACATTGTTAAGAATTTTAAAGTAGAAAATTAGAAACTAATGACATTTAATGTATGGATAAAATAACCAGAATGAACAAAATCATGTTATCTATAAAAACAAAATAGTTCTGCCTGGTAGCGAGGGGGTAGGAGTGGAGAGGAAGGGGGTAGGATGTAAGTGGGGGAAGGGTGGAGAAATGACCCAAACATTGTATACACATATAAATAAAATTTTTAAAAAAAGGCAAAATAGCTAGAATTGACAATGGGATCATTGATCAAAAATTATAATGAACAAGCTTAAAATTATGATAAATAAAAATCACAAATATAGATAAAATATTACATTAAGTGACATTAAAAATGAATAAATGCAGATTCACAAATTAAACAATAGCTTTATTATGAGTAATGTTGTACTTTATCCCTGAAGTATAAGTTTACCTATGATATATCTTAAAGTAGTCATACCTAATAAAAAATCATGAAATTAATTAAAATCTTTTTTTCTTGTTTTATTAGCATACATTAACTGTAAAAAGTAAGGGGTTTCATTATAACATTATCATAAAGGTATATAATGTATTTTGATCATATTCACTGCCTCTATTACTCTTTGTCATGCCCCTTCGCTCCCTCTTTTCCTTGACCCTTCCAACTCCCTTGCAGTCCCCCTTCTCCATTTGTAATTTTGTTTTTATTTTTTCCCTATCTTCCATTAAACTGACAATACTTGTGATATTTGTCTTTGTGATACTGGATTCTTTCATTTACAGGATGATCTCCAGTTCCATTCATTTTCTAGCAAATGACATAATTTCATCCTTCTTTGTAGCTGAATAATACTACTCAGTGTATAAACACTATATTTCTATCAGCATCTAGGCTGATTTCATCTAACCTGGCTATTGTGAATAGTGCCACAATGAATATGGCTAATAAACAAGTATATCTATTTTAAGATGAATTTGATTCTTTTGAGTATATCCCCAGAAATGACAGGGCTGAATCATGTAGAAGTTCAATTTTTAGTCTAGTTTCTGTAGTGGCTTTGTGCTAGTTTCTGTAGTGGCTGGACTAGATTACCTTACCACCAGAAGTGAGTAACTGTTCCTTTCCCCCGACTTATTCCCCATCATTTGTTGTTATTTTTTTTTTCTTGGTGAAAGCCATTCAGACTGGTGTGAAGTGGAATCTTGAGGTAGTTTTGGTTTGTGTTTCCTTGAGGGCTGCAGTTTTTGAACCGTTATTCTCTTATTAGTGGCTATTTTCACTTATTCCTTTGAGAAGTGTCTGTTCAGTTCATTTACCCATTTAATTGCATGTTTTGTTTAATTCTTTGACTTCTTTATGTATTTTTTTGTTTTTACTGATATACTATTTATTGAGTATTTACTATATGCTTAATTACATTTATTTATTTATTTATTTGTTTATTATTCATTTATTCACCTGTACGTCTATTGTTTGGGTCATTTCTCCCCCCAGCCCCCCTGCCCCAACTATCTCCCCACCCTCCCCTCGCTTCCAGCAGAACCTGTTCTGCGCTTTTCTCTAGTTCTGTTGAAGAGTAGAAATAAGCAATAATAAGAAAAACATAGCATTTTTGCTAGTTGAGATAAGGACAGCTATACAGAGAGATTCTTAGCATTGCTTTCATGTACAAATGTGTTACAACCCCAGTTGATTCATCTCTAACTGATCTTTACACTGGTTCTTGATCCCCTTCTCATGTTGACCTCTGTTGCTTTAAGGTTTCTGTGTTAGTTCCTCTGGAGTGGGGACATCAAATGCTTTCATGTTTTGGGTTTTCTACCTATCCCTATACCTCCCACATGTGTTCTTCCCTTGCCATGTGACCCAAGTCCAACAACATTTCTGAATTTGCCCTAGATCTACAGAGTACTTATGAGGGAGAACATATGATTTTTGGTCTTCTGAGTCTGGCTAACCTCACTCTCAGAATGATGTTCTCCAATTCCATCCATTTACTTGCAAATGATAAGATTTCATACTTCTTTATGGCTGAGTAAAATTCCATTGTGTATAAATGACACATTTTCTTGATCCATTCGTCAGTAGTGGGGCATCTTGGTTGTTTCCATAACTTGTCTATTGTGAATAGTACTGCAGTAAACATGGGTGTGTAGGTGCCTCTGGAGTAACCTGTGTCTCATTCCTTTGGGTATATCCCCAGGAGTGGGATTCTGGATCATATGGCAGATCTATGTGTAGATTTTTAAGAAGCCTCCAATTTTTTTTTTCCAGAGTGGTTACACCAGCTTGCATTCCCACCAGCAGTATATGAGGGTGCCTTTTTTCCCACATCCTCACCAACACATGTTGTTGGTGTGTTTTTTTTTATATTCATTTATTCACATGTGCATACATTGTTTGGGTCATTTCTCCCTCCTACCCCTGCCCTCACCCTCTCCCCTCTCCCCACTCCCTTCCAGGAAGAACTTGTTCTGTGCTTTTCTCCAGTTCCATTGAAAAGTAGAAATAAGCAATAATAAGAAAGACAGCATTTTTGCTAGTTGAGATAAGGATAGCTATACAGAGAGCTTCTTAGCATTGCTTTCATGTACAAATGTGTTACAACCCCGGTTGATTCATCTCTAACTGATCTTTACACTGGTTCCTGATCCCCTTCTCATGTTGTCCTCTGTCGCTTTAAGGTTTCTGTATTAATTCCTCTGGAGTGGGGACATCAAATGCTTTCATGTTTTGAGTTTTCTATCTAACCCCATACCTCCTGTATATGTACTACCTTTGTCATGTAACCCAAGTCCTACAACATTGCTGTATTTGCCCTAGATCTAAAGACCGCATATGAGGGAGAGGATACAATTTTTGGTCTTCTGAGTCTGGCTAACCTCTCTCAGAATGATGCTCTCCAGTTCCATCCATTTACCTGAAAATGATAAGGTTTCATTTTTCTTCATGATTGAGTAAAATTCCATGGTGTATAAATACCGCATTTTCTTGATCCATTCATCAGTAGTGGGGGCATCATGGTTGTTTCCATAACTCGGCTATTATGAATAGTACTGCAATAAACATGGGTGTGCAGGTGCCTCTGGAGTAACCTGTGCCGCATTCCTTTGGGTATATCCCCAGAAGTGGGATTGCTGGATCATATGGCAGATCTATGTTTAGATTTTTAAGAAGTCTTCAAATTTTTTTCCAGAGTGGTTTCACCAGCTTGCATTCCCACCAGTAGTGTATGAGGGTGCCTTTTTCCCCACATCCTTGCCAACATATGTTGTTGGTTGTGTGTTTGATGGTGGCTATTCTAACAGGGGTGAGGTGGAATGTTAGTGCGGTTTTGATTTGCATTTCCTTTATGGCCAGAGATGGTGAGCATTTTTTTCATGTGTTTTTTTTTTTTTGATCATTTGGATTTCTTCTTTTGAGAAAGGTCTATTTAGTTCAGTTGCCCATTTCTTAATTGGTTCACTGATCTCCTCAGATAAATATCTAGCAAAGGTATTCTCTCATTCTGTAAGACGACTTTTCATTCTGGTGAATGTTTTATTTTTATTTTTGTTTTTGTTTTGCTGGGGAGAAGCTTTTACATTTGATATTATCCCACTTATAATTCTTGCTCTTATTTTCTAAGCTGTTTGAGTCCTATTTACAAAGTCCTTACCTATGCCTACATGTTGAAGCTTTTCCCTCATTTCCTCTAGCATTTTTAAAGTTTTTGGTCTTACATTAAGGGCTTAGATACATTTTGTATTGTCTTCTGTACAGGGTCACAGATAGAGATTTAGTGTCAGTCTAGTTTTCTCAGCAACACTTGAGAAATTGATTGTCTTTGTTTCAGTGTGTGTTTTTGGTATCCTTGTCAAGAATCACATGGTAACTGCTTGGGGGTATTTCTGTATCTTTTATTCTATTCCATTGGTTCACATGTCTGTTTTTGTGCTAGTATTATGCTATTTTATTACTATAGTTATGGGGTGCAATTTGAAGTCTGATATTTGATACATACAGCATTGCTTTAGTTTTTGCTCAGGAATTACCCTTTAGTATTCAGGGTATTTTGTGTTTCATATGGATTTTAGATATTCTTTTGTTTCTGTGAAGAATTTCTTTGGAGCTGTCAGTCATTCAAAAACTCCACATTTATGTATATTCTTTAATGGTAGAGAAAAAATGATCAAACTCTAACCTATCTCACAAATGTGATATAACTTTGAAAGCATAACCTAAGATAGAAAATATGTAAAAGAAATTCAGACACATTTCTTTCATGAATATGGATGCAGATTTCCCACAGAAAATACTACCATACTAAATTCATAAATGTATGTAAAATTTACTTTTCATGATCAACTTTGGTTTACTCCAGGGTCTTAAGGTTGCTATGCTGTGTGTAAATCTAGGGACTGAATTCATACATCTTAATGGGTTCAGTCACTGTATCAATTAACGTCAACCTCCATTCATGATAAATGTGAAAGTGAAAGAGATATTATCATAAAATAATTAATATTACACACAAGCCTACATCAAACATGTTAAAAGTGTGAAATAGTAAAATATTTATGTATAAATCTAAAAAAACCAAGGACAAATTTTATTCAGTGTTTTAATAATGGTATTAGGCAATTCAGAAGACATAGGAAAAACAAAAGTTATGATAACAAGAAATGAATAAATAAAATTGTCAATAGTCAAAAATGCCAAAACATTCTTCAGAAAACTTAAAAATATCTGTAAAAATTGTGAGAACTGCTATGATTTATCTCTTATTGTACATAAAACACAGTATGGCAAGGTCAATTGCATTTTAAATTATAACAACAAAGACTAAATATAATTAGAAACAATATCTAAAATAGCAAATACAAAATTATTAGAAGTAAATGTCTGTACAAATGCTTTATGAAGAAAATTTTTGCATTATTTTGAAAATTATTAAAGAAGACCTAAAGAAATGGAAATATTTACTTTGTCCTTCATTATAAATATTCTAAATTATAAATATAGTTTATCTCCATGAAATAATGTATAGATTCAACAAATTTCAGTCATAATTCTAAGAAATTTGTAACACAAAATTAATCTTATTATAGTATTTATATGTAAGATCACAAGCAAGAATATTCTACACAGTCTAGAAATAGAAACAAAAAGTTGGGCTTGATATGAGATATTACAAATTATTACAATTAAGGCAATGTTGTAATTACTCAGGGATAGAAAAGTAGGTAAGTATACTAGTAAAGAAACAAATACAGACCTATTTGGAAACACGACCATACTGAATGAGAAAGAATGGAAGAGCAAGAGTAGCAGAGTGGGAGCAAGAAAGAATTGAGGAATTGGCTCTTATGATTGTGATTATGAAAGGTGACATGTCCCAAGATCTGAAGTTCCCATGTTGATGACTCAGAAGAGTTGATGTAAATGCATGTAGTTTCAATCTAAGTCCAAATGCTCAGAACTATTAGGGATGATAGTGCATTTCCCAGCAAACACCAGTAAAAGACCAGGAATGAACCAATGTTTCAGTTCATGTATAATACCACTCACACAGGAGGATTTAACTCTTACTCATGGGAGGATCACCCTTACTATTTTATTAAAATATTCAACTGATTGGCTATAGCTCCTCAACTTATTATATTGAAATGTTAATCTCAACCAGAAGCACCCACTCAGATATACATACAGAATACTATGGGACTCAACTTCTGGGACATGATGACCCAGGCAAGTAGATGGAAAGATTAATTATCATATGTGGTATAGATATAACACAGACTGTTTAATTATTCATTTGTTGGAAGACATTTATGACAATTGCAGTTTTTGACTAGGAATGTTTCTGTACATTTTAAAATGAACTAAAATTTTCATTTCCCTGGTGCAGTTAAATTGCTGCATTGAGTTATATGTTAATTGTATGTTCCATTTTATTTAAAAATGCAAAACTAGTTTTCAGAGTCTCTCTATAATTTTATATTCCTAAAAGCAATATATGAACAATACAGTTTTTCTGCATCATCACCAATATTTGGTTTTATTAATTTGTGTTTTAGCCATTGTGGTGATTATGTTATGGTATTGAGTTATGGTTTTAATTTATATTTACTGATAATTAATAAAGTCAAACATCTTTTCATATGCTTATTTGCCATTTATAAATCTTTCTGCTAAAACATCTGCCTATATAATTTGCCTATTTTCTGATTTTTAATATATTCTGGATATAATCATTTTAATGAATATATGATTATAAATAACTTCTCTTAATGTTTGACTTGTCTCTCATTTTCTGCACAGATTCTTTTATATAGAAAAAGTCAAGTCCAAGTTGAATATTTTTCTTTTATACGTCATGCTTTTGGTGTCACATATAAGACTGTATGTACTATTATCTTTTTTTTTATTAAGTCCATGATATCTTTTAGATTAATTTTTGTAGAAGATGTCAAAGTTTGGGTTTAATTTTATTATTATCATATTTTTGCCTATGAATGTCCAACACTAATTAGGTGAAAATGTGATTCTTTTATCATTCAGTTGTTAATTTTCATTTTGTCAAAAAGAGGTTGAGCATATTTTTTTGAGTGTATTTCTGGGTTTTTAATTCTAATTTATCCTTGTTTTTGTTCCTTTACATTAGTGCACTGTCTTAATTACTACAGACATAGAATAAACCTTAATATCTTGTAGAATGATTCAATCCACTTCATTCTCCCTCAAGAGTATTTTATCAATTTGAGTACATGTGCCTTTCCTTTTAAATTTTAGAAGAGCTTTTTTATATCTACAAAAATGTTGCTATATTTTGACAGCAATAGCATTAAGTGAATCGATCAATTTGGAACAAATTCACATATTCTGTTTCATTAATGTAGTATGGCTATCATATTATTTTAGTATTCTTTGATTTCCTTATTATTGAAATTTTAGCTGGAAATTCCATTCATTTGTTGTGGTTTTCATACATAAGTATCTAATTTTCTTTGAAGAGATTACATTTCTTTGTATGGTATTGTGTTTGTAAGTGCTGTTTATGCATATTTATTGTTAGAATATAGAATTATCAATGGTGTTTGTTGATCTTATATCCTTTAACCTTGATGACATCACTTCTTAGTTCAAAGAACTATAATTTATTTAAGATTTTCTAGGTAGATAATCATGTTTTATAGATACAATTTAATTTCTTCCTTCTTAATCTGTATGATCAATACTTTTTTTGCCTTATTTCTGTGATTAGCACTTCCAATTCTTTGTTGAATAAAAGTGCTCAAAGTGAATATCTGTGCTTTATTTCTGTTCTTTGGTGAAAGCACTCAGTTCTTCACCATAAAGCATGATGTTTGCAGCAAGTATTTTTGTAGATACTATTTTGCAAGTTGAGGTCATTCTCTCTATTCCCCAATTTCTGAGAGCTTTTATGTTAGTGGCTGTTAAATTTCATCAAATACTTTTCTGTATATATTGAAATGATCATCAAATTTTAATTATATTGCATATTGATATATTTTATCATACTGAATGATTTTCAATGTTGATGAAGACTTGTATACCTGGAGTAATATCAGTTAAGTGTTATAATTATTTTGTCCATTGCTAGAATGAATTTTTTCTAGAAATTTTTGATACAGTTTTATGAGAGATTTTGTGTGTAGTTTTATTTTGTCCTACCTTTGTCTGGTTCTGAAATTGGAAAAACACTGACTTCTTAAAGTGCATTGGGATGGGTTTCGACCTTCTATATTCTGAAAGAGATTGTGTAAAATTTGTGCTAATTTTTCCCTAAATGTTTGTTAGAATTGTCCAGTGAAATTGTCTGAACAGCTAGATATAATTTATGGCAATTATATTGTTATTAGTTCAAATTTCTTAATGTTAATAGAACTACTCAGATTATATTATTCATATTGATTGTATTTGTAATGTTGAAGTAATCCATTTCCTTAAAATTGTTGAGTTTGGGGGTATAATGTTGTTTATAGTACACACTTTTTAGCCTTCTAACTGCTACAGGATCTGTAGTGACATCCTGTATTTCCTTCCTTATATTAATGTTTCTTATCTTCTGGCTTTTACAAATATTTATGTCAGGCTTGATGCAAAATTTTTAGTTTAGTAGGCTTATTTATTAGTATATACACAATAGTTCTGTAATTTTGCATGACATAGTGTATATTCAGTATAACATAAAATAATAGACTAAAACTCAGAAGGCTAGTAACAAAAATGTTAGGGCTGGTTTTTCCTAAACCCTATCCTTTATTTGAGTAAGTTTATTAGCATTCTAGGTTTCAGCTTCCTATTGTCCTAAAAGAGGCAGTTGGAAAAATTAATATTTTCAAACTTCCACAACTATAACCATCTCTAATATTCACAGAGCTACCCAGGCCACCCTCTACCAATGGAATTGTAACATTTCTTATAATTGTAATCTAAACCTTAAATTTTGTAAAGCCTGTTTCATCCTCTGTTCTAAATGTTTAAGCTATTTCTATTTCTTTAAAGAAGTGTTCTTTGGGCAGAGAAAAACTCTATACTCATCAGTTGGCTGGCATTCTTTATTGCCTGATATTTCTTAACTTCTAAATGTGTCTACTTTTGTTTTCATTTTCATACTTTAAGGGCTCTGTGAAGTCTTTTTCTTTTTTTAATTCGTATAAATTTCTTGTAAAAAAATGATTTGATTGTGATATTCCCATATATGCATATAATGTACTTTGATCAAATTCACTTCCTCTATTACTTTTTATTATCTCCCATCTTCCTCATTTAAACAATTTTAATGGGTTTCATTATTCTATTCTATATATGCATATGAAATGCTTTGATTACATTTAACCTTTCATCCATCCTATCTCCTTATCCTGCTGGTTTCCAAACCCAAAGTCATTCATTTTTGTTTATATTTTAGGCCTAGTTTCCACTTGTGAGGGAGAACATGTGATATTGTCTTTCTCAATCTGGCTTATTTTGCTTAACATAATAATTTCCAGTTTCATTTATTTTCCAGGAAATGATATAATTTCATTCTTCTTTATGGCTGAATAATACCACATTGTGTATATATGTCATATTATCACATTTTCTATGTCCACTTACCAGTTGATGGATACCTAGGGTGATTCCATAATTTGAGTTTTGTGAATTTTGCACTGATAAACATAGTTGTGCAGGTATCTCTATTGAATGCAGACTTACATTCCTTCAGATATATGACCAGGACTTGTATAGCAGGATCATGGTGGTTCCATTTTTAGTTTTTTGAGAAACCTCCATACTAATTTCCATAATGGCTGGACTAATTTGCATTCCCTCAGAAAGGTATAAAACTCATTTCCCCCCACATCCTCGCCACCATTTTTCGCTTATTTTTCCTCAATACCAGACCCTCTGAATCAGGTGATTTTCACAGCCTGTTTCTGTCCCCTTCTTCTCAGAAGAACATCTTGGTGTATGTTTGCTAACAAGTGGGTCTGAAGTTCCAAGTTCAGGCCCTAAAAGCCAAAAACTATGCCACTCACAGGCTTGGTGCTCATTTGTATCATGAGCCTCAGGTGATGGGACTTGCTCCTTGCCATAGAAGGTGGTACCTCCAACCACTGTGCTCTTTACTGCTAGGAATCCCTGTTGCTCAATTTTTCTGTGGTACCACATCAGATGCTCTTCCTTTCCATGACCATCTCTCACGGCCAGTTCCCACACAGACACTACAGCCAGTTATCCCAAGAGTCCCCATGCCATGATTGTTCTTTATTTTGAAGCCCCTAGAGAATCTCGGTCTCCAACAATGGGCTCCCTCTCAAGATGGTGTCCTGCTAAAGCTCTTGGAGATGAGGGGAGTGACAGAGTATCTTTCTTCACTAAGGCTGACCTTCCACAGCAGAGCAGTGTCTCACCAAATCCCCATACTCTCTTTAAGGCTTGTGAGAGGTATCGGCTTATCATGTACCAAGAATTGCCAGTCTGTTGCCAGGGTCGTCTGGCTTATTTTCTTATAGCATCTTCTGCTTCTCTTCCCCTCCTGAGGAGCCTGAGATGGGGCTTGGAACTCTTTGATGCATTTTTTGTTGCCTCTGTTTCTCCATGCTTTTCTGCTACCTCTTTCATGATTTCTAGTGATCTTTCTTTCTCTCTTCATGATATAGTCTCTCTGATGTTACCTAGGACTGTATTCATTCAGAGTCAAAAGAGTGGATGCTTCTAATCATCCATCTTACTTGCCCCCTCACTTGCTAAATAATTTTTATCAATTTTTGAGCACTTTTGTTTCAATTTCCTGCATTAGTTTTATACTGTTTTGTCAATAATGGGGTTTAAATTTAGGGCTTCATGCTTGCTAGGCAAGGGCTCTACTACTTAAATCATGTCCCCATTCCTTTTTTCTTTAGTTAATTTTCAGATAGGGTATCCTACTTGTTGTCTGGAGTAGCCTTGATTGTTATTCTCCTACCTACACCTTTTGCATAGCTGGGAATACAGGCATGCACCAACAGGCCTGACTCATTTGCTGAGGTGGGGGATCTCATTTTTTTCCTGGACTGGCCCTGAGTCATGATCCTCCCAATCTCTGTCTCCTCAGTAGATGAAATTGCCCATGTGCACTACCATTCCTGATCCTTATTTTCATATTTTAAATATTAGTGGATTTTTTCTCTAATTTTTATTTTCTTCTATTTGATTATGTTGTGTTTATTTTGCTTGTCTTTTTATAGTGCATTGAAGATGACTGACTTAAGGTTCTTATTCTTTTTAATGTAAACATTAAATTCTAAAATTTTTCTCTCACTACAACTTTAGCTGATCACACATATTTTAATATTTTTGTTTTCACATACATTCCATTATATATCCATATCTCCCTCTCTCTATATATATAAACATATATATAGAGAGAGATTTTTTTTTTCCTTTGAGTTTTGCTCATAAAATGTTAAAATGCCAGTCAGGTATGGTGACTCATTCTTGTAATCCCAGCTGCTTAAGAAGTAGACTTTGGTAGGATTGTGGTTTGAGGCTTGCACAGGTAAAAATAAATAAATAAATAAACAAAGAAAAAAAACCAATGGCACCACATCTCAACAAACAAGCTGGGTATGTTGGCATGCTTCTGAAATTTCAGCTACACGAGGCTGTAAATAGGAAGATGGTGATCTGAGGCTGTACTTTTGCAAAAACACGAGACCCTATAATTAAATAACTAAAGCTAAAATGGAGTTTGGGCATTGCTCAAGTAGTAGAGCACCTGCCTAGTAATTATAAGGCCTTGGTTTCAAAACCTTAGTACCACTCAAGTGTCTATAGATTTTTCCAGTGTTTTTATACAGTTGATTTCTTACTTGAATTTATTATGCCAAATAGCACATTTTACATGTTTTAAATTCTTATGTGCTGATGGTCCTTGACTTTACAATGGGGTTACATGCTGATAAGTCATTGTAAATTGAAACCATCAAACTCAAAAGTACAGAATTGTTGTCTAGGTACTCGCATTAAACATAACTTAACACACCATCATAAAGTCAAAACAATTGGTTGTTATGGAT
This sequence comes from Castor canadensis, assembly GCF_047511655.1. NCBI lineage: Eukaryota > Metazoa > Chordata > Mammalia > Rodentia > Castoridae > Castor > Castor canadensis. Next base: position 26,647,159 of record NC_133405.1, read on the forward strand.
CATCTATATGTATGTGGTTTTATGATCCTGGATAAGTTCTTTCATGGTGAATATTCCATTGGTACTTGATAAAAGTTGGAATCTGTTTTTGTGTATTATGGCAAATAATACACAGTGATAACTGACTAATATGCTACTGGTTCATATATTTACTATGCATAATTTTTACTATAATTTCAGAATGTAGTCCTACTTATTGAAAATGTTTAATATAAAATAATACAGGATGCTATGCTAGCAAAAGTCGTATATAGTTCATGCTTACTATGTCTCTTGATTGCATCGAGACACCACATCAAGTGATACACACACATGCACATATTAGATTTGTTTAATTACATTCTATCATGGTAGCACAACAAAATCACTCTCAGTTTTTTTGTAGTTCTGTGGATCAAATCCAAGGCCTTGAGCATGATAGGCAAATGGCCAACCATTGAGTTACATCCCCAGCTCAACAACTCTCTTAATAACACATTTTTTTACAATACATCCCATCATTAAGTGATGCATGATTATATGTCACTTTGGATTCCAGTCCAGTGGTTATTTGTGTTCCCACATCTTTTTCCTCATATGGAAAATTTAAGGATTGCAGGGTAGATCAAAGAGGACCATGAAAAGCTGTAATATATATAAAGTTTTATTAAGGCAGGACAAGGGGAGAGTTGAGAAAGAGATCCTCGGAGATAAAAGTAGTAGGCCACCATACAGAATAGGGATAGGGCATGAATCTTCCCAAGGGAGAACAGGAAATTGGAGAGGTGACTAAGGTATTTAGGGAATGTCACTCTGCAGCACAATGAGGAATCTTTGGGCCAGAGGGTTCCTAATGGCAGCAATGGTTTGAGGTCTTTTGTAGTTACATGGGTTGTATTTTCTATTATTAATAAATATTGGTTCCAGTTGCACAGGGTGTGTAAATTAGATAGGCTCTAAATTATTAAAAAATATTCTCCTTTGGACTATGTTTCAAATTGGAATATAATCATTTGAGTGTGACATCTGTAGGCTTTGGTTTAATGACCTTAGCCTACAACAAAAAATTAGCTAACATGGTGGCCTTTGGGCAAATACAATTGAGGCCATCTGTGGTCCATTTATATAATAGCATTCAGATTTTCTGTATAGTAGTTCTCTTGGTTTCTTTGAGGAAGTTGTGAAGTCCTCACCTATAATTGTGGATGTTTTCTTTCTCTTTTCATCCTTTGTTTTTTACAGTTTTTGCTTTGTATATTTTGAGGAACTATTGTTTGATACATATATGTCATGAATGTTTCATGCTTCTGGCAGATTTTTTCATCATTATACAATATCTTCCTTTCTCTCTAATCATTTCCTTGCTCTGAAGTCTATTACAAATATATTAATATGGCCACTCCTTTTGTTTGAAAATTTGCATGGAATATTTATTTTTATTCACTGTTTTAATTTCAGCCTAACTTATCAATGAATTGGAAGCCAATTTCTTTTCTGTATTGTTATGCTGGGTGGGGATACATTGTGACATTTACAAAAGTTCTTACAATATATCAAATATATCATACTATTCACCCCTCCATCATTCTCTTTTATCCCCCCTCCCAGTTTCTGTAAAAACAGCATATAGTTGAATAGTGTTATTTTTATTAGCTCTGTTAATATCTTCCTTTTATTGGTATCTTTAGACTTTAAATTTAAGATAATTATTGATGTGTTAAGGTTTAAGTCTATCACTTTTGAAATTTGTTTTTTGTTTGTCTGTCATGATTCTCAATCCTGTTTCTCTTTTCTATGTTCCTGCAGGTTGCTCAAACACTTTGTTGGATTTCATGTTGATTTATTTATACCATTTTTGAGGATATATCTTTGCATCATTTTCTTAATGGTTGTTATGAGTATTACAATATGCATATTTAGTTTATCTCAGTCTACTGTTAACTACATTTTGCCACGTCAATTAGAGCACAAAAGTATTATTTCTGTTCAGCTAATTTCAGATTCACCATTTATGAATATCATTGTTCTTTTTGGCTACTGTTATTTTTGTTTTGTCACATGGTCTCACTATGTAGCTCAGGCAGACCTCAAACTCTCATTCTTCTTGTCTCCACCTCCCAAGTGTTGAGATTATAGGCATACACCACCATATCCAGCTAAATGCCATTATTTGGAACATCAAATCATGTTTTATTTTTTGTTTCAGTCATGACATATAATTGAGAAAATTCATAGTTATATGGATTTTTTTTCTGATATTTGTCCTTTCTTCTTGCTGCTTCAATATTCCTTATTATATCATTTCCTTTCATTTTGAGGAAAGCCCTGCAATATTTCTTAGTGATAAGTCTTCCAGTGACAAATTCTTTTAATTTTCCTCTGAGAAAATAAAGAAATAAATAGCTTTATTTCTTCTTCTTTCCAGAAAAATAGTTTCACACAGCTCACAATCCTTTACTTTCAGTACTTGAAAAATGTATTATTTCCTTCTTGCTTCCAGGATTTTAGATAAAAAATATGTTATTATGTGAATTGGTGTCCTCCCCTACAATTTGCAGAATTTTCAATTCTCTGAGTGCTTTCAAGGACTTTTGATCACTAATTTTTAGAAGTTTAAAAATTTTACCTTGACTATTATTTGTACTTACTTATGTGATCTTCATTCATTCTTCATTTGATAGATTTATGAATTTAACCAAACTTGAGAAATGTTTTTCCATTATTTCTTCAAATGCTATATTAAAGTTTTATTCTTATCTTATCTGGACACTGATGATATGAATGCTGGATCTTTTGTTATTTACCTTGAAGTCCCTGAGACTCTGTTTACTTTCATTTTGGTCAAGTTTCTGGTTTTTCTTTTTAAGTTGTGTGAAGTCTATTCTGATTTTAAACTCACTGAATTTATCCTCTGTCATTTCTATTCTACTATTGAACATACCTTTTCACTTTTTTACATTCAAGTGATTATTGTTTCAGTTCTAATATTTCCATTAAATTCTTCTTATGACTACTAATTCTTTCATGTGATTTTATACTTTTTCATTTGTGTTTCAAGAGAATTTGTAATTACTTTGTGGAACATTTTTATGATAATTACTTTAAAGCATGTTTTTAGTAATTATGACATCTGTATCTTTAGGGGTTAAAGATACAGGGTCCTTCCTCTTTGAAGGTGTACTATTTCTGGTTCTTCATACTCCTAGTAATTTCAAAAAATATAATCTGCACTTTTGGCTATTATGTTATTGGGATCTGGGTCTTATTTAAATTTTTATTTTAGTAAGCAGTTTAGGCTTAACATACATGTTCCAAGCTGTATTTGTGATTCAATGATTATTTAATTTTCATAGCCTTCATAGTGATATTTTGTTGTACTTTGTTCATCTGGTTCTGTTGGGTCTCTACAGGAATTGCCCAAGAATGCAAAATGAGTTTCCCCCTATGTCTGGCCATCTGTTGCTTCTACATAAGGAAGGAAGGAATTCTCCATCACATGAAAACATGTCAGGGAAGAAGAGTGATTTCCTTGGCCTCTTATTGTCTGTCAACTAGGGATTGACTCTCCCTGTGAGTGCTCTTAATTTGTTCATTGTTGTTAGTGAAACTCCTGTTAGCTCCTGGGAAGTAATGAGCCTACTTGAATGAGTTGTGTTCTGTTGCTGTGCTGGATATTAGGAGTCTGGACTTGAGATACATTCTGCTCTTGGGACTGGATTCTTAAGCCACATTGCTGCTAAACTCTTTCTTCAGTCTTTGGTTCTTTTGGAATCCTTCCTTCTCTGTTTCCACATCTATGGATTGTCCTTTGGTTTCTTATTGTGAGTTTTTAAACATATTTATAGTTTTATTTAGTCTAAGGAGTGGAGAAGAATGCCTATTCTATTAGGTTAGATCTGAAGTCTCTCTCTCTCTCTCTCTCTCTCTCCGTCTATCTGTCTGTCTCTCTCTCTTCTCTCTCTCTCTCTTTTTCTCTCTCCCTCACATTTTGGATAGGTGACTTTAGTTTTTTTTTTAATATTTCCTTATCTTCTGGAGAACAGAAGATATTTATTGATCATCGTGTATTTTCTTTTACCTCTGACCAGAATAAACCACCATTTTTCCTAAGGGTCTTGTTTCCTTTGTTAGAGAATACTGTTTAAAGATCAAGATCTATTGGGGGGAGAGAGAGGGGGTGGGGGTAGGGGGGAGAAATGGCCCAAACAATGTATGCACATATGAGTAAATGAATTTAAAAAAGGATCAAGATCTAGGCACTGTATAAACTCATTGTTCTTGATATGTAATGACATCTTAGCTCTCTCAGCAGGCAAAGCTAAGAATAATACATATACATGTATATGCTGATGCATATATAATAACCCATATAAATATGAATACATCTATATTTCAGATCCTATCTGTGAATAGTTGTATATGTGCATACATCTGTGTATATACATAGACATCAATTTATCCTAACAATTCTGACTTTATCCCTTTTACAGAATTCATTTTAACCTCCTCCTTTTCTTATTTATAGATTTTTTTCTCTAATGGAGTAAAATGTAAGTTTCATTATCTACAATCTATTTGTGGATTGCAGTTACTTGGATCAGTTATTTGTACTCCAGTTCCTTCCATGTGATTTTTTTTCTCACTTATAATGAAATAGATTTATTGGTATTTAGATTCCATTTCAGTTTCCCTTCACAATCTTGAATGTTTCTAATTATTTTTATATGTGTAGCATGTGAAGTATATACCAAACATCAATATGGTTCTAAGATTCAGACTGAAAAAACTGCCATTCCCTCTTAATCCCTGCTGCTCAGTTCTTATCCTACCTTTCTTGCCACTTCTTCTCTACCTGATACCCTTAGATTAACTGCATACTCAGTTTCTAGTATATTTTCCTATATATCTTTTGCTCAAAAAAAGCAGATACTGATCCATTTTTAGTAATGTTCTATATTTTTATGGTACTGTGGCTTGAACTCAGAACCTCGCACTTGCTACACTGGCACTCTCTCACTGAGTCATCTGGAAGCCCTTTTTGCATTGGTTATTTTTGAAATAGGGTCTCATTTTTGTTTCCTGGGTACACCTGGGCTGTGATCATCCTATTTCTGCTTCCCTGCTTTATTAAGATGAGGGTGTGTGCACTGCACCCAGGTATTGGTTCTGACGGGGATCTTGTGAACATATTCCCCAACATGTCCTCAAACTGTTTTCCCCCCACAATCTCCACCTCCCAAGTAGCTAGAATTACAGGTTTGAGCCATGGTGTCTGGCTATAATTTTATATTTTTTACACAAAGTGCAGAATAGGTATACCCTTCAAGTTTTTCATTGCACATGATACAATATCCTGGAAATCACTGCATATCAGTTTATAGATTTTTTATTGATAGTTAGAAAGCTTTTCCCTATATAAAAGTTAAAAATAATATTTTCTTTCCTTTTTTTTGTTGTACTGGGGTTTGAACTCAGGACTTTATGTTTGTCAGTCAGGGACTCTGCCACTTAAACTATACCTCCTTAACTCACATTTTCTTGATTGGTTTCATTTTTTTTTACATTTGTAATACTACATTTTGAGCTTATTCTTGTGTTTAGTATAAGATACAGCCTCACTCTTCTCTATTTCATCTATTATAAAGCCTATCTTTGCCTGCAATTCTAGCACTGAGGAGGCTAAGGCAGGAGAATTGAAAGCTCAAAGTAAGCCTGGACTACCGTATCTCAAGAATGATTCTATCTTCTTCACCCCAGAATTTTGAGATGTGGTAATTCATTTGGAAGGGCTGGTAGCTTTCAAATTTAAAACCAATGAAGTACAACATGGTATAGTAATACAAAGCTCAGACATAGTGCTCTACACAAAGCTACCACAGGAGAAAACAGCATTAGTTTGGGGATATGAGTAAGTCTAAAAATTGAGAACTAGGGGAATGCACATAAGAGTATTTTGAGGGGGTTACATAAGCCATAAAAACAGAGGAAGGAGTTTTATTAATAGGAATAGTTAAAATCGTCAATGAAACAAGACGAAAGTTTCAATGGATATTTTTTATGCTGTCTGGGCAAAAGGAGTTGTAGGCTTTTTGAGGTAGAGGGCACAAAAGAGAACTAAATATATGGCATAATACTCTTTATAAACTCATATTTTTGGATTTTATTTCATGGACTTCCATTTTATGGAAGTTTATGATCTAATAATCAGATGGCTAATATTCTGTATTCTGTAATTCAATTACTGCACTGTTGTGAACATTAGCAATCGTGTAGCTGATCAGAAAAGCAGTGGGACAAGTGGGTAATATTCATATTTTAGTTAGTTATAACCTATTGCATAATTACTTAAGTTGCCAATTGTACAAAAAATGATGCTGGTATTGAATTGTAACAATTAATTCTGTGAGTAATGCATCTCCTTGAAGATTTTAGGAGGCACTAAAGGGAATTTGTAGGACAAATGAAGATGTGTATCTTGTCAGCAATCACCATGATTCAAAAATACTAGCATTTACAAAATTTTAGGGGAAAATTATGCTTCTTTCCTGACTGTAGTTAGTTACATCTATGTTTTCAATATTATATTAACTCTATATTTCATTGATTATTTGTCGCAGGCTATAAAAAATATTTTCTACTTTGTCATGTGATTAACATGATAGACCTGGAGGACACTTCTCCCTAGTTTTTAAAATTTTTAAATGATGAATGTTTTGCTCATTTTAAGTGTTTCCATGAAGGAAGCACTAGCTGTGTGAGTCAGCTGTTTCTTCCACTAAGATTCACAATATTTTAAAGTTAAGATATTTGAGAATGTTTAGGTTTTAATGGTGTAATGAGAAATACTATGTGTTCTGCAATATTGAAATTTGAATGTTAACTACAAAATAAGAATATGTATTCTGTATTTTGTTATGTACCTTTTAATGTACTTTTAGATTACTATGCTTCATTCCAGAAAAATACAGTTTTTCTTTTTGTTAGGATGATATAATAAGCTTACATCAAACCATTACAGTCTCTTATATTTTTGTGCGATTTTTTTACTTAATTACTAGGAGTTTGTGTATATATAAATACAATGAATTACTCTAAAAGGATAATTATTGTTTTATCTTAAAACTATACAGTGAAGGGTGGCAGAATATGCCACCTCAAAATATGCCACAGATTTTTTTGAGTTAAAGACACTTGAAAAACAGCAGATACAAGGTCATTCTAATATTCCCTTTGATTCCTGAATACAGAAGATAAAATGTCCCGTATGAAAGATTTTCTCCCTGTGTCAACAGAAAGGAAATATTCTTTAACTGAGAGTCTTAGCTGAGAGAATTCTGTACAAACAAACCTAGTTAAAGTAAGTCTTATCTTCTGTTAGCCTCCCCCACATAATTTAGTTTTTCACAATTTTTTTCTTTATTCAGTCTAATGTAAAAGCATTTGGGTTTTGCCATTTCTCTGGGTCTTTATTTCCTTATGAAGGCTTCTGTGTCAAATAAAAGTGATATTATATTTATAGGTTTTTCTCATGTTAATATATCTTATATCAATTTTATTTTCAGAACCACCAGGGAAAGCCTAAGAGGGTAGAAGTACAGTTTATCTTCACCTACAAAATGTATAACATTCCATAAAAGATGTTGTCTTTTATTGTCCAAAAGCAAAAGTGGTCATGACTGAATCAAAATTAAACCGAGATATAATTGAAAATGGGCTACAGATTACAAAACATCACCTAAATGACGATCTCTTATTTTATGGATTATAGAAATATATTTACACTTATTCATAACACTCAGAGCACCTAGCACAATGCTGGGTACACAACAGATACTCAGTAAGTTCTTATTGATTATGTGATAAATCTGCATTAGACTGCTTATGAGGTTGTTATAAGGAAGCCAGAAATAGATAAAAGCACTTTGTAAAAGGTATAAGTGCAACTCAAGAAAAGGTATCATTACAGTAATAATACTGCTGGTATAATGTTACAGAAAAGGAAGAGTCATTCTTTATGTTTTTTCCTTATGCAATTTGATGGCTTAATGTTTTTTTTAAATATTAAGACATAGATAATTTGAAGGAACCAATGTCTCATGTGACACGATTTGGAGCCACCACTATAATGTCTCCATTAGTGATCTTATCTAACTTCTTGTGTTTGTTGAAGTTAACCGCAAATTATTGTTAACATTGCCTACATTGTCTTTGGAGTGATAATATTATATAAAGCTTTAGTGATGTTTTAATGGGATTTTATGACACCACTTCAGATAAAGTTATTTAACTTTATATGCAACCATGGCTCATTACTCATTGAGACATGTACCTTCTCAGCCATTCTGGAGTACTTAGTCCTATGGAAATTAGGGTAATTGAAAGATTACCTATGCTTTCATAAATAAATGTGAACCACCTAAAATTTTAAATCAACAGTCTTATTTTAAGATAAACCATAGAAATGTGTGAGGGATGGGGAAAATTTGCTAAGGTGATAGAGTTAGGCTTATTAGGCTAAAACTTAAAAATAAATGGTTGCGTTATGCTAAAATTCTAACCAAATTATATAAGAGAATCAAATTTAAGTACTTTGATTACTAACTTTTTTGTAGAATGAAAAGCATGTTAAAATTGTTTAAATTTACAACTAAGATGGTCTTTCCAGTTCTTTCTGATTATAATTCTGATATGAGACTCTTTCTGGAATGTTGGGTTGACAGTACTCACTAATTAATTGGAATCTATATAGGTTAATTATATTGTTGAATTACACTTTCCTTGTTATATGTGAAAATTTTTGGTTTTTGAATATCCCAACTCCTGGTCTAAGAGTCAATCACTTTGTATATAGGCCATCATTATTAAAGGGATAAAGATGATAACAAAAAGCTAACTCCTGTTACTAAAGACTTAGCAGATTTGAAAACACTCAACAAATGACCCTATGCTGCTTGCAGCTAAGTATACAGAAATAGAAGTTACAAACTTTTCCTTTAATGAGACAGCTAAACAGTAATCAAGGTGGATAATGGAGTGGTGGAAGGTTGTTCAAGTTATTGGAACTTTCAATGTTCTAAATATGTAAAAATAGAACAATTTTCATGAACAAGAATCTTTAAAATATCTTGAATACTAAAATGTTTAAAAAGGAACTTTTCTGAGAAAGGTTTGTCATGTTCTGTCAGACTCAGTCACACCTTTCTAAATACTTGAAGGGTCTTCTTATTCATGCTTCTGCCTTCTAGCTAGATCATATTTAAATGTTGGATTTGCTGAAACAAAGTTTAAATTTATAGAGAAGTGTATTGTTTTATCCAACTTATCCACCTGCTACCTCCTCCTTCTTACCATGAAAATCTATAAAATAGTACTTGCTGAGACAAAAGAATGCATAATTAACAACAATGATATTCACCCAGAAGCCAAAGGAGAAAAAATAATTTATGAAATTCCATTGTTTGTAAGAAATGGAACTTAACATTTCAATTCCAGTTGTATGTCTCAATGACCTCTAGGTTGAAGAATCACACAGTATTATCAGAAAAGAAGGGCTGGGAATATAGCTCAGTAGTAGAATGCTTGCCCTGCATATGTGAGGCCTTGGGTTCAAGAGCACCAAAAAAAGAAAGAAGGAGAAATAGTTTTAGAGAGATATCCTGGGTCTGTCATGTGAAGAAATGGCAAGGGATGTCATCCTCACACTACCCATTCCTGGAAGACATGAAGGACAACATTTGAATGCTGTACCATCTCTGAATAAGGGATCACAATGGTAATATGAGTTTGGGGGCTGTAAGCCAAAGAAATACTACAGTGTGGAGCCAAAGAACATACATGAGAGAAACACCGAATAATGCTGCTAATATAGTTGAATCTGATAAGAGAACAGTTCTCAATGTAAGATGCCATTTCCTGCCACATCAAACTCTAGACAACAAGCTAGAGTGGAATTTTGATTAAGGACTTGACCTTGTCAAAGAAGGCAGCTCAGGGGACAGCATTTAAAAAAATCTTCTCCCTGTTCTTCACCTCAGTAGCAGAATAGCAAGCTCAAAAAAAAAAAGGAGAAAGATTGGAAAAAGAGAAGATTAGTAGGGGGAAGCCTATGGTTTGAGACTCAGTTCAAGAGGACTTGACTTGAAATCAAGAACAATTATAGCTCAGGAAGTCTTGAGACATGCTGTCACAGTGTCTGGGAGGGAGATGGCCACAAAGCACAGTAGTGGAGAGCAAGTCTGACCAAGACAAGCTGAAAATTTTATGCAGGCAGGAGCTTGGCAAGTGAAGGTTGTGGTGTTCATTGACCCCATCCTACCTGTTGAGAGCAAGTTTCTTTGCCTGAAGAACATTTTATTAACAGAGATCTGAGCCACTGGTTGCGCAGATATGTTGCCAAGCAGGGTTTTAGTGTGAGATACTGTGGATACCTGAAAACAACAATCACAGCTTAAGGATTCATGTGGCATCCCACTGAACTGTGCAGGAAGGAGACAGCCACAGGAGGCATTCATGGAGAAGGAAAAGGTCTAACATGTGGGTCCTGGGAAGTTTAAGCACCCTGGACCCTGGGAAGCAAAGGACACAATGGTCAGTGGCCCTGTCCTCTCAGGCAAGAACAAGAAGTATCTGAGCAACATTTCAGAAACAGAGCATCAAGCCCATGGCTGGCAGCATGCTGATGTTCTGGGAGCTGCCAGTTGGCTGTAGGGATCTGATACCAGGCAGGGTTTGAGACCGAGTTCCACTGAGAACATGAAAACAAGGAAAAATCACATCTCATGGAGTCTTGGGACACCTGGTCACAGTGTCTGGGAGGAAAATGACCATAAGAAGTGATCGTGGACAAGGAAAGGATCTGACATGGACCCACAAAGAAGTTTAAGTTACTGGAAACTGAAGTGAAGGGCCTGGAAATCAGTACACCCATTCTCCCCAGCAAGAGCAAGTCATAGTGCCTGAGCATCACTACAGAAACAGAGTATGAGACCACAGTTGGCAATTATTTGAGCTCCAGTTGCTGCCTCCTGGCTATGAGGCATTGCAAACGGGTGTGGTTTGAGACTGAGATATTCTGAAGACTTGAAAACAATGAACCATCATGGCTCAGAGTGTCTTGGGACACTAAGCCACAGTGTCCAGGAGGAAGAAGGCCATGAGGGGTAGTTGTGGAGAGGGAGAGGGCCCAGAAGCTTAGGCAGTGAAGAGCATGGTGGTTCATAGGCCTTCCCTTCCTTGCTAGAGTATGCCTAATTGCTGGAGGATCATAGTGAAAGCAAAACACCAAGACCGTGGCAGGCACAGTGCAATGGCTCCAGAAATTGCCTTCCAGTTGCAGGTGTTTGCTGCTAAGCAGAGTGTGAGACGGAGCTACTCTGGGAACTTGAAAACCAAGGAACAACTTTGGCTCAAGGAGACTTGGGACACCATGCTACCATACATATAAAAAGTTCAACATCCTTTACTATAAAGAAAATGCAAATCAAAACTACACAAAGATTCTATCTCACTCCAGTCAGAATGGCTATCATCAAGAAAACAAATAACAAATGTTGGTGAGGCTATGGGGGAAAATGTACCTTCCTTCACTAATGTAAATTAGTGAAGCCACTATGGAAAACAGTATGGAGGTTCTTCAAGAAAGTAAAAATAGAACTACCATATGACCCTGCTATACAACTCTTGGGTATATATCTGAAGGAATACAAGTCAGTGTACAATGGAGATACCCTGCATAGCCATGTTTTTTGCAGCACTATATTCACAATAGCCAAGCATGGAATCAGCCTAGGTGCCCATCAAATGATAAGTGTATTAATAACATGTGCTGTGTATATATACAAAGGGTTATTATTTAGTATTAAATAATAATGAAATTATGTTATTTGCAGGAAATTGAATAAAATTATAGATATCATATTAATTGAAATAAGCCAAGCTCAGAAGGACAAATAACACACTTTCTCTCATATGCAGAATCTAGACCTAAAAAGAAATAATATAACAACACAACATAATTTTAAAAGGATTGTTTGTTGGGGGAATCAGTGGGATGGAGAGGGGAAATGACAGGGTGATAAGGTAAATATGATCAAAGTTATTATATATATGTGTGTGTGTATATGTACATATATGAAACTAGCATAATGAAACCCACTAAAAACTGTTTAAAAGTTTAAAAGGAGGGAATAGGAACAAGAAGGGTTAAGAAGAATAGTATATATGGGGTTAGTTTGATCAAAGTACATTTTATTTTATGCATATAAATTCCACAAGGAAACCACTTTGTACTATTAATATATGCTAATAAATTGGTTTTTAAAAAAAGATGTAAAACATAACACATGTCAAATTGTTGGGTATAATTGCTCCTAGCTCCTCTCTGTTGACAGAACTATAAAACATATGGATTTATACTAAATTTTGCATGCACACACATCTATAAATAAGCATACACATATATGCATAAAATATACATATGTAACTATACTAAGTTATACATAAACTCATGCTGATGTCTGAATCTGCTCCAGTAACTTAGGAGACTTATTCTACTCTTCTACCCTTGTTTATCTGTAATCCCTCATACTATTATTGAGAAGCTGGGCTCCTAAAATCCATTTATGCATTTATTTAATCCCAGTATGTATGTATAGTGTTTTTAGAATTGTTAAATGTATGATGTCTATACATTTTCTATTGTTTTAACTCTGATGGTCTTCACTTATTTCCAAAGTTACTTAGATCTGTATTTTTTTTTTGAGACAAAGGCTGTCTTCTGTAGCTCACACTGGCTTTGAATTTATCTTCCTGAGTGCTGGGATTATAGAACTGTACTGCCATGCCGACCTTATTTTTAGGTTTTTTTCTTTTTTTGAAAGTCATTTGTTATTTCATCATGAATGATACTGAATTTTGTGGAATGAGTTTTGTACATTTATTTGTAATGATAATATTTTTTCTTTTTTGTTGTGAACTACATTGATTTATTTTCAAATGTTCAATCAACCTTGCATTCCTGATATAAACTTTATTTGGGTGCATGTATGGTTGGATTTGATTTGGTAATATTTTACTGAAAATTTTTTCCTCTATATTCATGAGGGATAATGTTTGTAGTTTTTCATCCTTATAGTGCTTTTTATCTGTTTTATTATTAGAGTAATACAGGACTCATAAAATGAAATTCCTCTTTTTCAATTTTTTGGAAGAGTTGGTAAGGGTACAATACTATTTCTGCCTTAAATGTTTGCTATACTTTGCAAGTGACACCATCTGTGCTTGGAGGTTATTGTGTTTTTGATGGAAGTATTTTGACTGTAAATTTCACCTCTTTAATACATATAGAACTATTTAAATAATCTGTTTCTACTTGAATAAGCTTAGAAAGTTTGTGCATTCAAGCAAATTTGTGCACTTCATTTAAGTTGTCACATTTATGAACGCACAGGTGGTCATAATATTTCCTTATTGTATTTTCATATATCTAGAGTTTATGATGAAATCTACTTTCAAGTTTGTCATGATGATGCATGACTGTAATTCCTGCACCGAGGAGGCTGAGGCAGGAGAATTGCGAATTCAAGGACTGCATAACAATGGCTTAGCCTAAGAACATCTTTTTTATTCTTGACATTGGCAATTTTTGCATTCTGCATATTGTTCATGATCTGTCTGGCTATAAGTTTGTCAATTTTAGTGGTCTTTTAATGCAATGACATTTTGGTTTCATTGCCTATTCTGTATAATTTTCTGTTCTCAATTTAAGTGTTCTGCTCTTATTTATTATGCCTGATATTTTGGCTTTATTTGCTCTCCTTTTTCTAATTTATTTAAGTAGAAATCCAGATAATTGACTTGGGATTTTTATTCTTTTCTAATATATGCATTTAGTTCTACACATTTCTCTATGCACTGAATCCAACAAATTTTGATGCCATTTTTATTTCCATTCCATTTAAAATATTTGTTAATTTCCCTTGAGACTTCCTCTGTGATTCATAGTTTATTACACATTTAATGAATAATTTTCATATATTTTGGTGTTTTTATATATCCTTTATAATTGTTTTGTCATATTTTAAGATGGTACATTGTATAATTTGTGTACTTCCATTTCTGTTGAGATTTGTTTTATACCTCACAATACCTCAGGCATTTTTCATGTGTAATTGAGATCGTGTATTTTGATGCTGTTAAATGGAGTATTTTAAAATTATTAATTAAGTCAAGTCGATTGAGAGTGCTGTTAAGTCTTGTATTTCCTTGCAAATTTTATGACTACCTCTTCTATGAATTGGTCATTTTTTTTGTATGCACTAGCTGTCTTCACCCTCTTAGCTATCAAAATCTTTGTATTTGAAATACTTTTTGTGCACGGAACTTGTATGCTCTGTTTAGGTTTTTTAACTTCATTTTTTTCATTTTGAGTTTTAGTTTGTGTGATTCCTAGTACTTTACTAATTCACTACTTCTTTTCCTGGTTATATTAATTCCATTGATAGGTTCCATTGAAAATATTCTCCATTTTTGTTACTGTGGTATTGATTTCTATCATTTGAATTTATTTCCTATAATATCCACTTCATTGCTGAAATTACCTATGACCATCTCAAAATATGGCTTTCTCCTGTGGTTGAATTTGAAAACATTTCTATGAAATATAGAGTTCTTGGTAAATATTAAATTTTATACTTCAAATATACGAATCTAGTATCCTTTGCCTTGCATATTTTCTGTCAAAGCCTTTTTGACAATTCTTATCTTTTATCTAGTGAATATGAATACCTTTTTCCCCTCTGACTACCCTTAGAATTTTCATCATTTTAAGTTATAGAAGCTTGAATGTGAAGTGTATAGGTTTGTATATTGTGGTACTTACATGGTTTTGTGTTCCTTCATAATCTTGGTTTGATATCATTCCCCAGTTTTGAATATTTTTAATTTTTGATATATCATGTATTAATAATATGAGGGGATTTTATTCTGATAATTCCATACATTCATACAGTGTACCATGAGTTTATATTCCCATTTCCCCTCTCCTTCATCCCCCCTGTGTCCAAGTGGAGACAATAATTTATTTTCCATTCCTTTTTAAAAACATTAAAACCTTTCTTTATTGCATTTGATAATTGGCTGATTGATTTGTGTGGTTTTTTTTCTTTTTTATATATGTATTTATTATTATTTTTGCTACTGTTCCTCTTTTCTCCTTCTGATAACAAAATTCTTTTAGTCTCTCTATGCATCTTTTTTTGAATTACCATACTTTAATAATACAAGGGGATTTCATTGTGATAATTCCATATTTGTAGACAGTGTACCTTGAACAAGTTTACCCCTCCATTCTATTCCCAGTTCCTTTACTACCCCCTTTTCAATGAGTGTTTGGTGGATTTCATTCTGAAGTTTTCTTATGTATCTATGTAACATGCTTCTATGCTTTTCACCCCCAGTATCCTTTCCTTTCTGTATTCTTCCTCCCATTTATTTCCCCCAAATAGTCCTACATTCAGTTCCCATTGTTATTTTTTCTGTTCCTTTTGCTCTCTCCTTTTTTGGGATTACAACTTCATGCATAATAGACTATGTGGACTATATTTATTCTATTAATTTAAAATTAAAATTTTATTTCTTTTATTTTATCATTTTTACATTTACTTTTATGTGTATACACTGTTTGGGTCACCTCCCCACCCCACCCCCACAGCTTCCAGGAAGAACCTGTTCCATCCTCTTGTTCTCTGATTTTGTTGAGAGAAAGAATAGGAGATAACAAAGACATATCTGTTTTGCTAGTTTGAGATAAAGAGGTTCCTAGAATTGCTTCCATGTACTTTTGTATTGCAACCCACATTGGTTCATCTCTACCAGACCTTTTTGCTAGTTCCTGGTCTTCTTCCCATAGTGGCCTCTGCCTGGTTAAGATTACTTAATTCTCTCCTTTACAGTGAGCACATCAACCACATTCAAGTTTTAGGTTTCCTTACCTTTCCCTATTTCTCCCATGTGCATTCTCCCTTTAGTGTGTGACCCATGTCCAATAATATTATTGCATTTGTTTTGGGTCTATAATCCGTGTATGAGGAAGAACATGTGATTTTTGGCTTTCTGAGCCTGGCTAACTTTGCTTAAGATGATATTCTCTAGTTCCATCCATAACTTGCAAATGATAAAATTTCATTCTTCTTTGGGACTGAATAAAATTCCATTATGTATAAATACCACATTTTCTTGATCCTTTCATCAGTAGTGGGCCATATTGGCTGTTTCCATAGTTTGACTATTGTAAATAGTGTTGCAATAAACATGAGTGTGCAGGTGCTTTTGTAATAACTTGAGTTGCATTCCTTTGGGTATATCCCACGAGTGCTATTGCTGGATCATATGGCAGATCTATGTTTAGTTTTTTAAGGAACCTCCATATTGTTTTCCAAAGTGGTTGTCCTAGCTTACATTCCCACCAGCAGTGTATGAGGGTTCTTTTTTCCCCACATCCTCACCAACATTTGTTGTTGGTGGTGGTGTTGATATTAGCCATTTTAACAGGGGTGAGGTGGAATCTTAGTGTGGTTTTGATTTGCATTTCTTTTATGGACAGGGATGGTGGGCATTTTTTCGTGTGTTTTTTGGCCGTTTGAATTTTTCTTCCTTTGAAAAAGTTCTATTTAGTTCAGTTGCCCACTTCTTTATTGGTTCATTGATGTTTAGGGAGTTTAGTTTTTTGAGCTCCCTGTATATTCTGGTTTTCAGTCCTTTGATTTATAGCCAGATAATATTTTCTCCCACTTTGTAGGTGGTCTCTTCAATTTAGAGACCATTTCTTTTGTTGTGCAGAAGCTTTTTAATTTCATGTAGTCCCATTTTTGTCCATCCTTTCTCTTAGTTGTTGGGATGCTGGAGTTCTACTTATTTGGTTTGTCATTTTTATCTGTTTTCTAGAAGTGAAAAGATCTGCTAAGTCTACTTAAATGTTTTAATGCTTTTGTTTCATAGGAAAGGAAGATAAGTTATCTGCAATGAACATGAGTTATAGATGATTCTTTAACATATTGATTTCATAGCCTTTGAATATGTAACCAGAAGTCAAATTGCTGGATCATACAGTGGTTTTCTTTCTAATTTTTGAGGAACCTTCTACAGTTTTCTGTAATGGTTCTAAAAATTTACATTCCTACCAAAAAGGTATGAGTGGTCTTCTTTCTCCACATCCTTGCCTGTACATGTTATGTTTTATATTTTTGATAACAGCCATTCTAAGGAGCATGAATTGGTACCTCATTTTTAAAATTGGAAGAGTTTTTTTTTCATTCTGGATCAAAGCCAGGGTATTGTGCTTGCTAGGCAGACACTCTGTCTCTAAGCTATATTCCCAGCTCTGCTTTGCTGTTCTGTAGGTTGTCTGTTTACTCTATTGATTATATTGACATCTATTTATTCCTTCAGTTTTGTTAATATTTGCTTTATATATTTAGGTGTAGTGTTCAGTGAATATTTATTTACATCTATTATGAAACTTTGATGAATAACGTGGGTTTTTTACTCCAGTTATTGCTGGGCACTGTTGTCCCTTGCCCAAGACTTTTGAAGCCAACACTTATAAGTAGAACATTGCTTTCAGCAAATGCTACCTAGAAACAGTCCCAGCCTGGGAAAATTTCTGTTACTATAAACAAAGACAATCCTTTGCACTAGTCCTAGAGGTAGTTACCAGACAATTTGAAATGCAGAACACATTAAAGAAAAAAAAGCCTTTTTGATCCTTGGTGCAGGCTGAAGTTTTTATTCCTATTACCAATTTGAGAAGTGGAAAATTTTAAATTCCACAGGCCTCTCTTATCACAATGTAATAGCTTCTTTCTTTGTTAAGTGTTCCTTACTGTTGTTGTTTGAGCTAATTCCAGCATCTTGAAAAAGTTAATTTGTTCTATTGTGCCTGATTATTGCTTGTTTCTGTGGAGGGATCAAGTATGTGGTTCATAAACATATGCTCTCAATTTGTAGTTTGTAGTTGGATCTCTTCATATGTGTTTTCAGAGAACAAAAAATTTACATGATGAACTCCAATTTTCCTTTTTGATACTTTTCTTTTAGTCAAGTCTTACAACTCTGTATTTAGCTAAAATTCCACAGATTTATTAGGCTTTTCTTCCCTACAAAAGCTTTGGAATTTTGTACATAAAATTTTTGTCAGTGATTTTTTGATACTTTTTATACAATGTATGAAGTATGTTTCAGGTTGATCTTTTAGTTGTGAATGGCCAATTGTTGTATTTGCAGTTCTTAAAAATTATACCCTCCTTCCAATTAATTGTTTTATATTTTCATCAAAAATCAATTGAACATTTTTCTGTGTTTCTATTTCTTAATTCTTCATTCTTTTCCACTTATCTAAGTATTTGCCTTCACTTAGATGATATTGTCTTGATTACTGTCTATGTATATTAGACCTTATGTTCAGGTAAAGTGATGGTTCTAGTGTGATCCTTTACTGCAGTCATTATTTAATCTATTCTAGGGCTTATGCATTTTTATATAAATTTTAGGAAAAGCAATTGATGTCAAGAAAATCCTTGTTTAATTTTTATAGAAAGATTACTAAACCTATGAAGCAATTGGAGATGAATTACCTCTTTTCCACAAAGAATCTTTCAATTTATGCATGCTGGGTATCTGTTATTTAATCTTTGGACCTTTTCTTTGGCATTAGACATATTTTAGAATGAAAATCCTGAAAATGATATACTCAATGTACACCTAACTGTCTGATTTCCTTTGGAGTGGTTGCTACCAGTATTGTGATTTGAGTTTGGAGTCTTCATGCTCATTATTCATATATGAAAATGTTATAGACTTTTTTCAGTTTATCATGGATCCTGGGATATTGCGAAACTCATCTTTAGTAGGTTTTTAAAAATAGATTCTTTGATACTTTCTATGTAGATGATCATGTCTTCCGTAAATTTGTATGCCTTTTATTATTTTCCTGAATTATGGCAGTGAGTAAAATTCCAAATATTATGTTGACCAACATTAGTGCAATTAGATATCCTTCTCTCATTCATGATTTTAAGAGCAAAGTATTCAAGCTTTCACATTTACATGCCAGCTGTAGGATTTCTATAGATGTTCTTCATTATATTAAAGTAATTCCCTCTCATACTACATGACGTTTTTAATCATGAATGGTGTGGAATTTTGTCAAATATTTGGGTACATCTTTTAAAATATTCATCTTATTTTTATTCCCTAGTCTGTTGATCTGGTGGGTTACAATGATTGATTTTTTTAATTTTTAAGACTCACATACCTATAATATATACCCCTGGCCATGGCCATGGTATATACTTTTTAAGAATGTTGTTGATTTCAGTGGATTAATGTTTTACATGTAAGTTTATGAGCAATATTGGCCTGAAGTTTTCATTTTGTGCTCTTTTTCTTGTGTCAGTATTACTGTAATGCTGCCCTCATAAAATGACTTGAGAAGCATTCAGTATTTTTCCATTTGCTAGAAAAATTGCATGTGTTTGCTCTTAATTCTTTACTTTGGTAAAATTCTGCAGTCAATCCATCATACTCTTGGAATTTGTCAGGAACTTCTAAGTTAAAAAATTGATTTGTTTACTGTTTATAGTGAGTTTTAAATGATTTTTAGTCTTGGTTGAGTTTTACTCTTTTGTGGTTTTAAAAGAATTGTTTCCTTTCTTCTAAGTTATTTAAAATTTGTGCATATTTGTGACATTCCCTTATTTTTATAGTTGTAGGCTTTGCACTAATACTTTCTGTTTTTTAAGTTACAGATGCAGGCTCTTTTCTTTTAAAATATTTCTTTCCTATTGTATAGTGTATATGTTTATTTATTTAAATTTCTCTGTCGATACTGAATTATAATCTCCCACATATTTATATATGCTTTATTTTCCTTTTTATTGAGCTCTATGAATTTTTTAAACTTTCAATGAGACATCCTCTTAGAATCATAGAGTATTTAGAAATATGCTGATTAATTTCTAAGTGCTTTGATAATTTCCTATGTTTTTTTGTCATTGATTTCTAATTTGGTTGCATGGTCAGTTAACACTCTGTATGGTTTTCAATGATATGTAATTTGTTGAAGTTGACTTCATACCCAAGAATGCATTCTTCCTGTGAATGGTCCATGAGTACTTGAAAAACTATACATTCCAATATTTTATTTTGGAGTATTTAATATATGCCAAATAGATACTATTAGTTGATGGATTTAATTATATTTTCTATAAGATTGCTCATTTTGTTTAACAGTTGTAACATTTACTGAGAGATGGTTTTGTTTTTCTATCAGTTGCTGAAAGAGTACTTTGTAGTCCCCAAGGACAAATTGAAGATTCGTCTATTGCTTCTTTCAATTCCTTCAGTTTTTTTAATCTGATATATTTTGAGGTTCTTTAATTTGGTTTTGCAAATTTAGGATGATTATACCTTTGTTATGACCTGATTCCTTTGTCATGTACTCTCCCTTTTATATGTAGTAACATTTTTAGTCAGTGTTTACTTTATGTTATATCAATATTGATATAGCTGTTTGTAGTTGATTAATTTATCTTTTTCAATCTTTTAACTTTAAAACTATCTTATTGTTGATTTTGAATTCAGTTTTTTATTTTCCATGTTTTTTATTGTTAATATAGGTTCTTATTCCATATAAGAGGGTTATTTGAATATATTCTTTAAGTATTCAACCTCATTTTGTTGGTAGGAGTGTCTGCATAGTTTTCTGCATGATTATTCCAGGCATTTCAGCATACTTATATAGGTAGTTTATTAATATTAACATTTTATCACTTAGAATTATGTTTAGAAACCTTACTTTCATTTAGATCCTTCACTTCCTTCACTCTTAAATATTGTTGTTTTGAGTATCAGTTATTATTTTAGTTTTTGTTTTAACATAAGGTATTATTGATTAAATTCAGGAGAAAGTGGAAAGTCTATTTTATGTACCAATATTTCATTTTTATCAGTATATCTATTTTTCATGATACTCCCAGATTTCTTTTGCCATTTTCTTTAGCTTTGAAGAATTTCCTTTAGCCAGTATTTAAGGGCAGGCCTATTAGGTTTCAGTTCTTTTAATTTTGTTTACTTTGGTAAAGTGTTTATTTTTCCTAATTCATAAAATTTAGCTTAGCCAGACTAAATTTCATAGTTAACAATCCTTTCATTTCAGAAATTGATAAATGTTGTGCCACTTCATCTGATTTCATTGTTATAGACAAGAAATCTGCAGTCATTCAGATTGGTACAGCCATGTCAGTAATATCTCATTTCTCTCTGACCCTGTTCAAGATTATTTCACTAAGAATATATGAGAAACTTCATATACTCACTAGCAAAATCTCTAACATCCTAATAAAAATGACCAATATATCTCAGTAGATATTTCTAAAAGAAGGTATACAAATGGACAACAGTTATATGTGAAAGTATTAAACATCAATAATTGTCAGGGAAAATGCAAATGAAAACCACAATGAGATATAACTTCGCCAAAGTCAGAATGGTTATTATAAAAAAACTAATTATAATAAGTGTTGGAAAGATGTGGAGAAAAGACAGCATTTTCTCACTGGGAATGTAAATTAGTACAGCCACTTTGGAAAACACTATGGAGATTCCTCAAAAATTTTAAAGACATTTACATTTCAAAAATTTAATTATTTTGGATATAAATTTGTTTGGGTTTCTTTGATTTGGTATTTATAGTTCTCTTGGTTCCATAGGTTTTGTGATTTGACATATTTGTGAAGCTTTAATTATTTTTAAAAAGTCTTCAAGCTTAATTTTCTTTTTCCTATCAGTGAGAGATATTTGTTAATTTTCCCCAGTTAGTTGTCTGTTTTTCAGGTAGTTCGATGCAACCTTTTCTTTGTGTCAATGTTTAATAACTCCATCTAATTTCATCCTTACTCTATTGTTGCGCCTGTCTATCACAGTTTTTATTTCAGTTATTTTACTTCTTTGTTATGTAATTTACATTTTTTCTTTGTTATTTTATATTTGCTTGGATATTGTAAGACAGAAGCAAGAACATTCTTAATTTTGTTGTTCTTACTTTGTCTTTAAATTTTTTTCTTTAAATTTAAGTTTAACTTTTTATTCTTTAAAATAATGGCTTTCTTTATGATAATTTATACATGTATGCATGTACTTCAATCATGTTTAGCTCCCATCACTCTCTATTGTCCCCTTATCCCTCCCATTGGTCTTCATCCAAATAGTACACCTTATATGCTCCTATGTTTTCATTTTGTTAATTTGTTTTCAGCCTTATATTCTATGTATAAGAGAAAAAATATATTTATCTTTCTGAATCTGGCTTAATTTTCCTAATACAATGATCTTCAATTCCATCCATTTCCTTGCAAATGATGTAATTCCATACTTCTTTATGGCTGAATAATATTCCATTGTATATCTATATAGATATAGGTACATAGCTGAAGACATTATGGTATGTATATATACATAGATGTCCCTTCATCCATTGAACCTAAGTTGGTTCCATACCTTGGTATTGTGAATTGTGCTGTGATAAACATGTGTGTGGCTTGTATCTGTATTGTAAGTTGACTTACATTCCTTTGGATATATGCCCAGGAGTAGTATCTCAGAATCATATGGTAGAAGAAAATAACAAAGAATCATATAGTAGCTCTACATTTTGCTTTTGTGAGGAACCTCCATACCGATTTCCACAGTGGCTGAACTAATTTAGTTTCCCATCAACAATGTATAAGAGTTTCTTTTTGCATGCATCCTTGCCAGCATTTGTTGTCATTTGTTTTCTTGTCTATTTCATTTCAAAATAGTCAAAATTATTTTGACTGGGGTATATTGGAATCAAAACACCATTTTCATTTGCATTTCCTCAATGGCTAAAATGTTCAACATTTTTTCATTGGTAAAATAAACTATCTGTTCAATTCATTTGGCCATTTATTCATCAGATTATTTGTTCTTTTAGTGTTTAGCTCCTTTAATTTTCCCATTGAGTCCCCATGTCACGGTCTGGATATAGGCAGGAAGAAACATCAGCCCAAGTTGAGACATGTCATAAAGGGTAAGTGGTGCCATCAGATAATTGGAAGTACAGCTCATGAATATTCTGGGCACTTGTACCCACAGCTTGTCCCAAGTTTGGGTCCTGATTACAACCATGGGGTGGGAGGTCAAGTTACATAGCCTCTAATGTCTCTTCTTTCCTTGGCCTTCTTATGAGAGAAGATATTTGGGGTAATCAAAACAACAGTAAAATTTCTGTACTGCTATGTAACAATATTATTTCTGTTCCCAGAGCCTTAGTTTCCCCATCAGGACAATGAACATATTTAGTACTTCCTTAGAACTAGGCAGAGGACCATTTGAGGTGACACATGACCAAATCAACAAAGCACAGGGTATACTGCCAGATTCCACCCCACAGTTTCCCCACTTTGCTGTCTGAGGACTGAAAAGTTCTTTTCACGTTGGTTTCTGTGCTTGAGTAGCTCCTTCCTGAATGGAGGAAAAGTAATTCTCTCATATCCCATGAATGTGGAGGTGCTGGAAATCCATTCCCAGATCTACCTTCCTCCCTTGTATATCTCTACTTCCACCTGGCAGATGAAATAAAAATCAGTGTTCTGTACATTAATTCTTCCCAGGCATTTACATCAGTTGGGGGCCATAGTTCATAGCAGAAACTACCTCCAGCAGAAAAAGAAGCTTCTTAGTGGTGGCCAGTCCTTATGGATGGACCTCTTTCTCAGAACTGTCTATTATTAGCAGTGTTTCTATCTGGGGTTAGGAGGAAAAAGAGATTTCACAAGTCTGTTGTAGCCCAGTCTATCTTGCTGGTTCAGATTCTTTGGGGTGGAAAAAGAAGTCTCAGTGTCAGTGGGATCAGAAAATATCTACCTGTCTACTTACTGATGGCTAGGCAACTAATGAAAATCCCTTGTTAGTAGTGTCTGCTGCTTGATATTGTTGGAGGTACTCTTGTAAAATCTGAGGTAGGAATAAGCATACATCAACTGTTTTTTGTTGCTGCTTTCCTATTGAGATTCAATACATCCTGCAGCTGTACCACTCCTTTAGTGATAGGCTTCTAAACAATATTGCCTTTAACTTAACATTTTTTGTGTCTTCAATAACAAAATGTTATTTTGTTTTATTGTTGTGCTGGGTAGGGGGTACATTATAGCATTTACAAAGGTTCTTACAATATATCAAATATATCATACTTGAACTCACCCTCTCCACTCCACCATTCTCCTTTATCCCCCCTTTTCTCCATTCCTGGAATAGTTTCAACAGACTGCTTTTTTCTATTTACATTCATGTGTGCACAGTACTTGCCACACCTCTTCCCCTCTTCCACTGATATCAACTCACCAGGCAGGACCTGTTCCACCCTCTTCTTCTCTGATTTTGCAAAAGAAAGGAAAAAGAAATGATATTTTTGCTTGCTTAAGATAGCTACACAAGGAGTTTCCTTGTGGCACTTTCATGTATATATGTATTATAGCCTGATTTGGTTCATTTCCTCTATCTTTCTTCTTTCTACCTGAGTTTCTTTCTTATAGTTGTTTCAACCAGTTTAAAAATTCCATATTCATTCTTGTATAGAGAGTACATCAACCGTATTCACCTTAATAACTTTCTTCTTTTACCCACCCCCTCTCATGTGTGACTTCCCCTTGGTGTGTCCTGTTTTTCATAATGTTGCTTTATTTGTATTAGGTCTATATTCCACATATGAGAGAAAATGTGGCTTTTGGCCTTGTGAATTTGGCTAACTTCACTTAAGATGATGTTCTTTACTTCCATCCACTCACCTGCAAGCAACAAAACTTTCGTTCTTCATTATGGCTGAATAAAATTCCATTGTATATAAATACTACATTTTCTTAACCCATTCATCACTAGTGAGGCATCTTGACTGTTTCCATACTTTATCATTGTGAATAATGCTGCAATAAGCATAGGTGTGCAGTTACCTTTATTGTAACCTGACTTACATTCCTTCGGGTATATCCTAAGAGTGGAATTGCTGGATCTTATTGCTGTTCTATTTTTAGTTTTTTGAGGAACCTCCATTACTTATTATTTTTTAGAGTTTTCTTTCTTACACCATTTTTAGGATTCATTCTTGCACTTAATATGGAAGAGCAGGTAAAAGTGGGCCTATGACCATCTTGTGTAACCTGTAAATACTTGTGGTGTTTTTATTAAGGGCAGAGATTTTTAAGTTTTATGCTTTTATTTTTATTTACAATCAGTCTTTTAAAAATCTTCTTCAAAAATAAAATATACAACCCATTTGTGACCCCATATAGCATTATTTTCCTATTTATTTCCAAGTATTTTTGAATTTACTGCATTTTAGTCCATCCAGGATTCCAGTTTTGTGAGTCATATTTGATATGAGCCTGATTTTAATTTTTACATAATGTGCTTTAACAAACACAACTCAGTTTATCATTGGCTTTATGCAATAATATGCATTTTCATGTAACTATCCAATATTGGTGTACCTAGTTAATCAGGTTTGTTTTGTTTTGTATTACTGCAAACTTTAATGTATATCTTCCAACTTACTGTTTTTATGCATCAAATATTTGATAGGAAAAAAACAGTGAGGCAAGGAAAGTTTTGTGGTACAAGTCACTTTCTTTTTCTTTTTGTAACATAGATTCACTTGCATCACTGGATCTAATATTAGGAGATCCTGAGGAATGAATGACAACTTTAAAGGATAAATTACTTTCTTGATAGGCTAACTTTGTCTAATATTAATGTAATTTCCAAAAAAAATCTCTGTAATGTTAGCTTTGTCCAACACTAATTTTCTACATATGTATAGGTACATTTTTGGGTCTCCATTATATACTGATAAATTTATATATCTCTTAAACAATATTATACCATCTCATTTGGAATAGTGTTGTAAAGTATTGAAATCAAGTCCTCTTTCCTTGTATCTTTTTTGTTGTACCGCTTGGATATTATTTGTCCCTTGTCCTTCAGTACAGGTGTTATAATTTACTTGTCAGAATTTCCATCAAAAATTGAAAGGCAAATCATTTCGGGAGTTCAGTTAAATACTCATTTTGTCCATAGGTCAATTTTGGGAGAATTGATTTCTTCGATACATAAATTTTCTGTGAATGCAATACATTTTCAATTTAGATTTCATATAATGAGTTTCAAAAATTTGAAATTTTTGGTAGCTACTTGTATTAGTCTTATCAGGCAGGCTACAATGACAAAATACCATTGACTAGGTGGTTTAAATAGCAGGAATTAATTTTCTCACAGTTTCATGGGCTGGCAAGTCCAAGATCGGGATGCCAGCAAGGTTGAGTTCTGGTGCAGGTTCTCTTCCTAGTTTGTAGATGGTTGCCTTATTTCTGTGTTCTCACAATGCTGAGAGAAGGAACTCTCTCTTCTTATAAGATCAATAATGTTATGGCAAGGGCCCCATATCTTGAATTTAATCTAATTTTAATTACTTTCTAAGGCCACATATGTAAATACTATCACATTGGGAGATAGGGCTTTAACATATGAATTTGAGAAAGATAAAAACAGTTAATAACAATATTTAATTTTTGTCATGGCATTATATAATGTGATACTGGAAAATTAAAACTATTTTTTCAAATAAATATAGTTTCTTGTATTTTGATGTATATACATGTATAAAACATTTTCTAATGCATTTTCAACCTAAAAATTTAATTGCATATTATTTTGAGTTTTTGTATATATTATATTTGTGAAAAATTGACATTGCTTCCTCTTTTCCATTTCTTTTGCATTTAGTACCTCTAGAGTTTTTTATTGGCTATTTTCTATGCAAAGTTGAAAACAAGTGATAAAAACTGAAAGGTTTTTCTTCTTTCTGATCAAGAAGAAATATTATTTTGAAGTTCTATCCAAAAATTGAAATTTTTGGAGTGATATTTTTCATGTTTTCATTATCAAGTCCAAGAAGTATTGTTCTTATTTTCATTTTAAATTAATTGGGAACTATTCTTTGTTTTCCCCCACAAACATTTAAATATTTACTAGATTTACTGTCACTTTTTCTGCATGTGGTCTCTGCTTTGTTGAAATATTTTAATTTAATGATTCAAATGTTTTAAGCTTTTCTAAATTGTGAATAAACAATTATCCATTTCTGCATATAAAATACAGACATCAATATTAAAAATAATTATAAAATTACATGCAAATAACAGAACTTTGATAAAATTCTGGGAGTATATGAACTTTATGACCTTTAGCAGATAAAGAAAAGTATTTTTCTCAATTATTTTACCAATTTGCATTTGTGCAGCAATGTATGAAGTTTTACATGGCTCATCATATGCATTGATCATTAATAATGTCAGGCTTTTAAATTTAGTCATAGTTTTAACCATAGTTTTGATTTTACACACTGAGTTCATTAATATAGTATTTTATGAATTTATATAGTTAATGAAATATTTTAAAACATTCATATATATTTTAGTAAGTGTGATATAAGTATCGAATTTTACTTTTTCTTGCATACTGACCCTTAACCTTTCATTGCCATTCTCTGAAAAACAGTTCTTTGCCATTAATCTACAATGCCATCTCTGTAATTTATCTTGTAAATTATGGATGCGTGAGTGTGTATGTTTGAATTCCCGAATCTGAATTTCTGGTCAAGTTATCTAATTCTGGTGAAATAGTTCATTGTCTTGGTATGTAGAGAATTATAATGAATTATTATGATATTATTACATTAAAATTAAGAATTGTTGTATCTGCTCCATATGTATTAATTACAGTTTCTTTTCACATTAATTTTGTATATAGAACATTTAAAAACTCTATTGTTTTCCCTAATAGTGTTGCATTTATCTATATCTATCTATCTATCATCTATCATCTGTCTGTATCTATCTATAATTTTGGATTTTATTTGTGGAATTATCATTTACATTTATATATTTTCCCTTCCTTTCTCCTACTTATACTTTCTTATTATATTGCCATATGTACTGACCCTACTTAGAATCTCATTTCAATGTAGCTTGTAATCAGTCATTACAAACATGTGTCTTTTATTAACAAATACTAAGGAAACACTTTTAATAAGAATCTTTTGACTATGATATTTTTGTGCTTTTTAAATTTCTATTCTTTATCAAGTATGCACCATTTCCTTTTCAGTTTATTAAACATATTTTTAAAATTACTATGGGGGAATCATATATTTTATCATTTATCTTTAATATATTTTATATTAATTGATTTTCTAGTATTAAATGAAGTTCACCATAATTATTAAAACCAAAGTTGGGTTTTTTGTTTGTATTGCTAGATTTATTTTGTTTACTCAAACTGTCCCAATTTACAATGGTTTGACTTATAACTTGTAGACATTATGGTAGTACAAAAGTGATACACATCCATTAGAAACCATACTTCAAATTTTAAAACTTTTTTTACTAATTTTATTAGCATGTATTAATAATGTAAGAGGGTTTCATTTTTCTTTTCTTTCTTTTTTTTGTGGTATTGGGGTTTGAACTCAGGG
The DNA here is from genome assembly GCF_047511655.1 of Castor canadensis. Lineage (NCBI taxonomy): Eukaryota > Metazoa > Chordata > Mammalia > Rodentia > Castoridae > Castor > Castor canadensis. Next base: position 26,675,738 of record NC_133405.1, read on the forward strand.
CCTACTCCACCAGCTCTTTTTTGTGATGGGTTTTTCAAGGTAGGGGCTTGCCAACTATTTGCCTGGACTGGCTTTGAACCATGATCCTCCTGATCTCTGCCTCCTGAGTAGCTAGGATTACAGGCGTAAGCCACTGATGCCCAGTCCTGTAAATTTAATTTTTGAATTAACACACATTAATGAATGTGAATGGATTTTATTGTGATAATTCCTTGCATGCCTACAGTGTATTTTGTTTTTAAAAGTTCACTCTGCATTATATTCTCATTCCCTGTCCCCTCTGCCTTCTTTCAAACAATGTTTGGTGGGTATCATTATGCTGTCTTCATATTTTTATATGCAGTATACTTCCATCCTCATCAACCATCAGTATTCTTCCTTTTCTCCTCTCCTTTTTCCACTCATCACCACCATGTAAGTTTATGTCCCATCGCCATCAGTGTCGTTGTGATCATCACCATCATCTTAGGTCTACGTTCCACAAATGAGAAAGAACTTGTGGTATTTGGCTTTTTGAGCTTGCCTTATATTGCTCCCCATGATGATTTTCAGTTCCACCCACTTTTACCTTATATATAGGTATATATGTGCATATGTAGATATATATATATGTACATAGACACACATATATTATATATAGTATATATTATATATATATGGTTTTATAGCCATATTTCCTCTATCCATTCATTAGTTATTGGACACCTCAGTTGTTTCTATAGTTTGATTATTTTGAAGAAAGCTATAATAAACATGTTTATGTAGGTATTTCTCTTGTATATTGATTTAAAGTTCTCTAGATATGTGCTCAATTATGGTATTTCTAACCTTAGTTTTTTGAGAAACCTCCATACTTACTTCCATAGTGGTTGTACCAGTTTATATTCTCATCATAAAGTGTAGGAGTTCCTTTTTTCTTGAATCCTTACCGGAATTTGTTGCTATTTTCTTGATGATTGTCAATCTGACTGGAGTGAGATAGAATCCTAGGGAGATTTGATTTGCATTTCCCTTATGGCTAAGGATGTTGAATATTTCTTCGTGTATTTATTTGCTATTTGTATTTCTTCTTCTGAGAACTGTCTTTTTAAATTCATTTGCTAATGTATTAGTTAGATTATTTGTGCTTTTTTTTTTTTCATTTTTCTTTTATTATTCATATGTGCATACAAGGCTTGGTTCATTTCTCCCCCCTGCCCCCACCCCCTCCCTTACCACCCACTCCACCCCCTCCCTCACCCCCCCCAATACCCAGCAGAAACTATTTTGCCCTTATCTCTAATTTTGTTGTAGAGAGAGTATAAGCAATAATAGGAAGGAACAAGGGGTTTTGCTGGTTGAGATAAGGATAGCTATACAGGGCACTGACTCACATTGATTTCCTGTGCGTGGGTGTTACTGTCTAGGTTAATTCTTTTTGATCTAACCTTTTCTCTACTTCCTGGTCCCCTTTTCCTATTGGCCTCAGTTGCTTTAAGGTATCTGCTTTAGTTTCTCTGCATTAAGGGCAACAAATGCTAGCTAGTTTTTTAGGTGTCTTACCTATCCTCACCCCTCCCTTGTGTGCTCTCGCTTTTATCATGTGCTCATAGTCCAATCCCCTTGTTGTGTTTGCCCTTGATCTAATGTCCACATATGAGGGAGAACATACGATTTTTGGTCTTTTGAGCCAGGCTAACCTCACTCAGAATGATGTTCTCCAATTCCATCCATTTACCAGCGATTTGTGCTTTTTTTGTTGGGGCTGGGGTTTGAACTCAGTGCTTCATGCTTGCAAAGGAAGCACTCTACTGATTGAGCCATACCTCAGTCCATTTTGCTCTGGTTATTTTGGAGAAGGAGGTCTCATGACCTATTTGCCCTGTATAGCCTCCAACCATGATCCTCTTCATTTTAGCCTCCCAAATAGCTAGGATTACAGGTGTGTGCCCACTGGTGCCTGGCTTTATTTGTCCTTTTGTTGTTTGGTTTTCTGAGCTCTTTATATATTCTTGATAATAATTCTTTATCTTTTGAATTCCTGGCAAAGGTTTTCTTCCATCCTCTGTTTTGTATCTTGATTTCTGGTTACTGGTTTTTTGGATGTGCAGAAACCTTTTAATTTGATGAAGTTCCATTTGTCAAATGTTACTCTTATTTCCTGGACAACTGGAGTCCTATTTAGAAAATAATCATGTGTGCCTATATATTCTAGAGTTTCCCCTCTTTTTTCCTGTAGTTGGTTCAACATTTTATGTTTTATGATATTTGATCCATTTGGAATTTATTTTTGTACAGGGTGAGAGATAGTGTTCTAGTTTCAGTCTTCTGCATGTTGATAGTCAGTTTTCCTAGCACAATTTTGTAAAGAGGGTGTTTTTTCTTCAATGTATGGTTTTGGCTCCTTTTCAAAGAACAGATAGCTATAGTTGTGTGACTTTTATTTCTGAGTCATCTATTCTGTCCCATTTGTCTTTCTGTCTGTTTTTTTTTTTTGCCAGTACTAGGCTATTTTTATTAATATGGCTCTGTAGTATAATTTGAAGTCAGGTATTGTGATACCTACAGTTTTGCTCTTTTTGCTCAGGATTATTTGGGGTATTTCATTTTCCCATATAAATTTGGGGATCAATTTTTCTATTTCTGCAAAAAGTGATATTTGGATTTTGATGGTAATTGTAATGTTTCTGTAGATACAATAGCAATTTTCACAATATTAATTCTGACATTACATAATATAGAGGGTCTTTCCATCTTATGGTGTTTTCTTCAATTTCTTTCTTGAAGGTTTTATAGATATCTTATTTTTTGCAACTACTATGAATGAAAATTGCCTAATTCCTTCCTCAGCCTCTTTATTTTTATTGTATATAAAAGTTACTGACTTTTTTACATTAATTTTATATCCAGGTACATGGCTGAAAGTGTTTATCATATCTAGGAGGTTTTTTGATGGAACCTTTAGAATGTCTAAGCATGGAATTATGAAAACAATAAAATGACAGGTAATTCAACATACTTTTCAATACATATACTGAATGTTAATAGTCTCACCTCTCCAATCAAAAGGTACAGAATATTGAGGCGGATTAAAAAGGAAGTCCTTGCCATTTGTTCCCTACAAGAAATGCATCTCACTGACAAAGACATATATTGGTTTAGGGTGAATGGATAGAAAAAGATTTTCCAAGCAAATGGACCCTGAAAGCAAGCAGAAGTTGCTATACTTAGCTAATAAAACAGACATCAAACCAAAAAATAGTCAGAAGAGACAAAGAATGTCATTTTACATTTATAAAGGTAACAATATATAAAGAGGAAAGAACAATTGTTAGCACATATACACCAAACCTTGGCACAACCAATTTTATTAAACAAACAGTACTGTACTTAAAAGTACAGACAGTCCCCAACAAAACAATAGTGGGAGACTTCAATTCTCCTCTCTCACCAAAAGTATGTCATCAATAAAAAACAATCAGCAAACTTCATAATGAATCAACACTATATACCAAATGGACTTAGTAGATATCTACAGAATATTTCACTGAAAAGCTGCAGAATACACATTCTTCTCAGCAGCTGCTAGAACTTTCTCCAAAATAGATCATATTTTAGGGCATAAAATATGTCTTAGATAGTATTACAAAAGTGAATACTGTATTGTATCAGATCAGTGCTGAAAATCATACTCAAGGCCTCACACATGCTAGGCAAGCCCTGTACCATAACCTTCATCTCCAGCCGGAAGAGTCATCTTTAGAATGAGTTAGACTAAACAGGAGAAGTCATATTTGGAGAAGTCTGTTGTAAACATTATTTTTTTTGAGCATTTCTCTTTCCATCAAAAATTCAAATATATACTCATGAAGTTAGTCAAAATGCCTTCATTTTATGATTATAAAAATTTCAAATTTAAAGTATTTCAAACACAAAGTGTGAACAAGAGCATGATAAACCCCACAGTGCCATTTACCACATTCTAATAACATTATCAAGATTTTAACAGCTCATTGACTAATTTTTTTTTCATTCCTCCCCTTCTTTGCCAAAGAAGTTCAAGGAAAATTTCTGACATTATTTACATATTTTGATAAGCATCTCTTAGAATATGGGCTACTATGTGGTTGGGTAGATAGATAAATAGATATCTGTATCTATCCAAGCCATATTCAAATTTTCACATTAGTCTAAAATTAGTAATTTTTCACTTCACTTATTTGAAATAAGATTTAAGTTGTCTCTGTACAAAATGTGTTGAAGTATGTCTGTTATGTCTTATACTTAATCTAAAGCCGCCCTTAAATTTTGTTTGCATGTTTTTCATTGAAAAACATTAGTTATTTCTGTATAATGGCCAATATTCTAAATTGTTTTCCTGTTTAAATTTGTAGCCTGGGCTACAGTGCATGATAGCCCACGGTTGGCTCCAAATCATGATTCTCCTGTTTCAGCCTCCCTATTGCTAGGTTTATAGGCATATGCCACCAAACCATGCTAATTTGGCTTACTTCTTTATCATTTTGTTTAACTTCTATTTCTACTGCTCATATTTTCTATAAATCACACATAAATGCTAAGGGCTACAATCAAATCAAGTAATATTTCCTATCATCCTATCTAGTATGACAATATTTTTTTTCTTTTAGGTTTCTATACTTTCTTTTTTAAAAATTTTATTCTATCATTTTTACATTTACTTACATGTGTTTACATTACAGGTTCATATTGAATATTACTTTGTTCAAAACTGGAATAAGTCATTTTTGAAGGAGATATGGTTCTTGTTTCTTTTAATGGAAAAACATATTTTAGGAAACAAATTATTTGTGCACTTGTATATATAATATATGTGTGTGTTTATATATATATATATTTATACAGACTTATAGTGCATAGTGTTATAGGCAGTTAAGAGTTAGATACTAAGAAATAGAGTTAGAATTACAGAATTAGACATATATTACAGAATAAGACATATACCTTTATAGTAATACTTAAGAGTTATAAAGATAGAATTATGGAGCAAGAGTAGGACTTACAGAATTAAATTAGCATGATGAAAAATTATAATAGAGTTAGATACATAGTTAGATTTATAGCCAGAATAATAGTAATGATTAATGTTATAGAATTTTATTGGTAGAATTATTGTAAAAGTTGAATATGATATGGTAATAGAGTAATAGTTATAGAGATCCAGTGTTATAGTTGCATAGTTAAATCTATTAAGCTTTACTAAAATCATTAGAAGCGGGGTTTACATAGTTATATTCACAGTATTGTAATAATTCTGTTGAAGTTATAGTGTTAAAGTAATAGTTATGCTATTGTAATGTTCTTGGGTTAAAATTTACTAATAATTTTGTGGTTATAGTTGTAGTGTTGTAGATACAACTGTAAAGTTAATTTTATTGTTATATATAGATTGTAATATTTTAATTATATTGATAATTGTGGTTTATTTATATAGTTATAAGGTTATATTGCACTATGGTAGTACTAAAGTCACACACAGCATGCTTATAGTTATATTTATAGGTCTATAGTTATAGTTACAATGTTAGTTTTAGAGTTGCAGTGTTGCTACTATAGTTTCAATACAATGTTTTACTGATAGTGTTATTATTGTAGAGTCAAAATTATCATTATGGTGGTAGTGTTCCAGTTATATTGTTAATGTTATAGGTACAGTGTTAACATTATAGTGCTGGTATTATGGTTATCATAGACTTGATATAGAAGTACTGTTGCAATTATGATTATACTGCTATAGTTAAGCTGTTATAGTGTTATACTGAGTTGGGTTGTTAGAGTTATATTGTTACAGTTATAACTTTGTAATATGGTTAAAGTTTTAGTTACAGTTATAAAGTAAATGCTACAGATGCAGAATCATAGTTATTGTTAAAAGTTTATGGCTTTAGTTATAGAATAATAGTTAGTCTTAAAGATTTATAGTTTTAGCTATATAGATATAGTTATACTGTTATCATTATAGGTCTATCCTTCATTATAGTTATCATCCTGTAAATGCAGTTATAATGTTAGTGTTATAGCCATAATGGTGTTATGGATATTGTTATGGTAATGTAGATATAACATTAGTCTTATAGGGATGAGTTTATAGTTAAAGCATTATAATTATGATTATAATTACATAATAATACTGTTAAGTCATAGTTTTGTACTTGTAGTGAGTCTTGTTTTATCATGCTCATTTTTATTTATGCTTTTATTTAGTACTTTAGTTAAAATAATAAATGTACACATGCATGATTATATGGCAATATAATTATATGATTATATTATATGGGCAAAATTTTGTAGTCATAAAGTTAGAGCAATATTGGATAGTAGATGCACTATAGTGGTTATAGTTATATTATTACTGTTATACATTAGTTTTAAACTGCAAAGTTATAGTTACAGTGCTCTAAAATTTTAGGCATAGTCATAAAATTATTGTGAGAGTTATAGTGTTATAATTAAAGAGTTATAGTATAGTGCTATGGTTATATTTAGTATAATAAATCATGCTTGTAGTACTGCCATTACAGGTACAATCCTATCATTATAGTTTATATGTAATAGTCATATATCTGTTGCTATTATTTAGCTATAATTATTGTTATAGTGACAGTATATCATTTCAGAGTTACAGTTTTTTCACAGTGTCATAAGTATTATAAGTTATATACTTAGTGTTGGAGCTATAGGGTTACCACTATAGTTATTGATATAGAGCTATCATTACAGTAATGTTACAGCTACTGTGATGGTTATAATTGTTAACTTTATACCACTCTACTATTACTTTAGGACTGTAAGTTATGAAGTATAATTGTAACTCTCCAACAGTAAAACTGTATGAATGCTAAAGTTATAGGTTATTGCTGAAAAGATAGTTGTATACTGATAATGGTGTAATTCCAGTCATAGAATTATATAAAATTATAGTTATATAGATATATAGGTATATTTTACATTACCAGTAACAATTCTGTAATAATAAAATGATAAGGTCATAGTTATGGCTGATATAGTTATTCCTATTATACTAGTGATATACTTATAGTGTTAATGTTACCTTATTTACTGTTAGAATTGTAATGGCTTACTAATAGTTATTTATATTGTATTATAGTCAGTGTTATACAAGTAGAGACATAACAATAATAATATTATATTGTCACAATTATGTTATGATTATATATTTTATTTGTAATTAAAGTGTTATAACTTAGTTTTAAAAACTTATTGACATTATTAAATTAGTAATAGAGTTATATGATGATAGAGGTATAAGTTTAGTAATAGTGTTTTCTTATACTAATAATGTTATGACTATTGTTATGGAGGTATAGAGTCAAAATTATAATTATAATTTCATTTTTAGATCTGTCAATAATTATTTCAGTTACCATGTGATAATTATTATCATAAGGTGATACTTTTACCAAGTTATAATTACAGAACCATAGGTATTTTATTCTTATAGAGCTATAGTTGTCAAGTAAGACTATAGTTGTAATGAGTTGTATCTATAGTACATTATCATATTCATAGTGCCAATGGAATAATAATAGTTATATAAACCACTATCATTACAGTGCTAGTGTTGTAACTATAGCTATATGGAGAAAGTTTTATTTTTAGTTAGAATTTTATATTTCAGCTACAATTATAGTGATGCTATAACATTTATACTTATTTTACAGTGACATGGTTACTGTTATAGTACTATATTTATAAAGCTTTAGTTATGTTTATAAAATTATGGTTGGAGTCAAAAATGTTAGATTTTAACATTATAGTTATATGACTATTGTCATAATTGCCATACTAGAATTAAATTTATGATGATAGAATTACATTGAAAGTGTTATAATTCTAGTGATAGCATTATGGTTCTAGTGGTATAGTTGCAGCTACTGTATATTATATTGCTGTTTATACATTTATATTTCTAGTGTGGTGTTTAATAGTGGAGTGCATAAGTATATTATCACAACACTATTAATATACCTGGTGTGTTATTGCTATAGCTATAGTGGTTACATGATAGTTACAGTGTTGCAGCATACTGATAATTGTAGTTTTACATGGTTGTAGCTAATTTAAATTGTACTTACAGAATCATAGGCATAGTAATAGCATACTCCTTCTAGGTATTAAATCTCCATTCTAGTTACAGATATAGTTATACTTCTGTACTCATTATTATATAGTTAACATTTTACAGGAGTTAGAGTGGTAGTGTTACTGTATAGTTATAGTGATATCATTACAGTTACCACATTAGTTATTGTTGTATTGCTATAGTTATAATGCCAATGTTATATTTAATGCTATATTTATTGTATTTATGGGTACTGCTTATAAGGATAATAATTTGATTATTTTTAAGATACATTTTAAGTTTTATTTGATGCATAGTAATTATACACATTTTGGGGATAGAATGTGAAATTTCAATAGATGTAGGTAATGTGCAATGATCAGATCAGGGTAATTAATATACACATCACCTCAAGCATTTATATATCTTGTTGTTGGAATCATTCTAAATCCTTTCTATTACATATTTCAAAATACCCAGTTAATTTTCATCAACCATAATCACAGTTCTGTGCTATAGAAAATTGAAAGTTATTCCTCCTAAGAAAAAACATTGATTACCTAGAAACCATTCTCTTTCTATCCCTCCTCCACCACATATTTCCCAGGCTCTTTTAACCACAATTTTGTTCTCTTCTTTAAAAACAACTTTTAACCTTCTCCATGTAAATGTGAGCATCTGCCATTTAGCTTTCTGAGCCTGACTTAGTTAACTTAACAATGACATCTAGTTCTACACATGCTGCTTCTAATGAAATAAATTTATTATTTTAGAAGAATAATGTTCCATTGTGCTTAAATATTACATATATGCTGGATCATATTTGCAACTTTTTAAGGAACTTGTATATGGTTTTACATAATGGTTATACTAATTTACTTTTCCACCAGTAGAGTTCCCCTTTCTTCACATCTAAATGAGCATTTGTTATTTTTGTCTTTTTTATAGTAGCTATTCTAACAGGGGTGCAATGATATCTCACTGACATTTTGATTTGCTCTTCCATGATGATTAGTGATAGCATTTTTTCAAATACTTTATTGATCATTTATGCACCTTCTTTTTGAGTGATATCTATTCAGGTATTTTGTGCATTTTTAAATCAGATTGTTTCTGATTTCTTTGAATTCCTTGTATATTGTGGAAACTAAAACCTCATTAGATAAAGAGTTTGAAAATATTTCCTTTTAATCAATAGGTTGTCTTTACACTCTAACTGATTGTTTCCTTTTCTATATAGAAGATTTATAGTTTCATGTAATCAAATTTATCCAATTTGCTTTTGTTGCTTGTGCTTTGGGGATATATTCCAAAATATTTTCCCACTCCAATTCCCCTGTTTACTATGGTGTTGTCTGTAGGTTTGTCATATATAGCCTTTATTATATTGACATATTTTACTTCTATTCTTAGCTTCTGCAAAGATTTTAAAGGATGTTGAATTTTGTCAAAGGCTTTTTCTGTATCAATTGAGAAGATGTGATTTTTGTCCTTGTTTCTGTTTATGTGCTGTGTTACAATTATTGTTTTTACGTGAGTTGTACGATCCTTCCATTCCTGGAATAAAACCAATTTGATTGTGGTATATAATCTTTTTAATGTGTTGTTGAATTCAGTTTGCAAGTACTTTATTGAGAAAATTTTCACTATGTTCATTAAAGTGATTGGTCTATAATTCCTTTTTTGTGATGTTCTTGGCTGGGTTTGAATTGAATATAATGCTGGCTTCATAGAATGAGTTTTTTAGTATTCTTTCACTTTCTATTTCATTGAAAAGTTTGAGGATTATTGGTGTTTGTTCTTCTTTAAAGGTCTGATAGAATTTTTGGAGTGATTCCACCAGGCCCTGGGCTTTTTCTTTGTTGTGAGACTGTTTACTACTGTTTCAATCGCATTGCTTGTTATAGTTCTATTTAAGTGGTCTGTGTCTTCTTGGTTCAATTTTGGTAGGTCAAGTGCATCTAGAAATTTATCCATTTCTTCTAGATCTTACAATTTGTCTGGATGTAGGGCTTTAAAATATTCCCTCATGATTCTCTCCAATGGTTCTTGTTATAATATTCCCTATTTATTTCTATTTTTATTTATTTGTGTATATTAACTCCTTCATTTAGTCATACTAGGTAGGGGCTTATCAATCTTATTTATCATTTCAAAAGCTAACTTTTTGTTCCATTGATTTTTTAGTAGATTTTGGTCTCTAATACATTAATTTATGGTGTAATCTTTGTTATTTCTTTTCATGTGCTAATTTGGGTTTTGGCTTGTTCTTTTTTTCTCTAGGAGTTTGAGGTACATCATTAGCCTATTTATTTGAGCTCTCTCTTTTTAAAATTTTGTATATAGGTGCTAATAGCTATAAACTTTCCTTTTAGCACTACTATTGCTGTACCCCAAATTCTGGTAAATCTTATTTTCATTTGCATTAGATTCCAGATACTTTGGGATTCCTTCTCTTATTTGTTCAATGACCCAGTGGTCATTCAATATTGGGCTGTTGAGCCTCCATGTGTTGAATATTTTCTGTAGGCTTTTTTTTTTGCTGCTGAGTTCTAGTTTTATTTCATTGTGATCTGATATGATAGAGGAAATTTTTTTAATATTCTTGTATTTGCTATGTCTTGCTTTGTGTCCTAAGATACAATTTATTTTGGAGAAAGTTCCATGGGCTGATGAGAAGAATATGTATTATGTAGCTACTGGATGAAATATTCAAGAGATGACTTTTAAGTCCATTTGGTCTGCAGTATTGTTTAATTTTGAGGATTCTTTTTTTGTGGTTGATCTATCTACTGGTGAGAGGCAGGTATTGAATTCTCCTACTACCATTATACCTTTAAGTCCATTATTGTTTGTTTAATGAAGTTTGATGCATTGACATTTGGCACATATATGTTAACAATTGTCATTGCCTTTTGATTGATTGTTCCTTTTATTATTATGAAGAAACCTTCTTTGTCTCTCTGACTAATTTTGGTTTGAAGTCTACTTTATTGGATCTAAGTATAGCTACTCCTGCCAGATTTGGGGTCAATGTGCTTAGAAGATATTCTTCCACCCTTTCACCCTAAGCCAATGTTTGCTTTTATCAGTGAGACACTTCTTATAGGTAACAAATCTTCAGTTCTCACTGTTTGATCCAACCCACGATTCCATGTCTTTGGATTATAGAATTGAGACCATTAACACTCATAGTTAATGCTGAGAGTTATGTAGTGATTCCTGCTATTTTTTTGTTTGTGTGATGTTTGATTCTTTTCTATTCATCCTTTGCTTATGTACTCATCTGGTGAGATTTATTCTTCTCATTTTTCATGGTTACATTTATCTTCCTCTTCTGTGTGCAGGAGTTCTTTGATTATCTTCTGCAGTGCTGAGTTACTGCTCATAAATTTCTTGAGTTTTAGGTTATTGTGGAAGATTTTTATTTCTCCTTCAGTTATGAATGATAGTTTTTCTAGCAGCATAATCTTGGTTGCCAGTTTTTTATTTGTTTTGTTTTGTTTTTAGCACATGCAATATATAATTTCATGCCCTCCTTGCTTTTAAGGTTTCTGCTGAGAGTTTTGTATTCTGTTTGGTTTCCCTATATATGTGGTTTGTCAGTTCTCTCTTATAGGTTTATGTATTCTTTCCTTATTCTGCACACTTAATGTTTTAACTATCATATTTTGGAGTGATTCTTTTCTGGGCTTGTCTGTTGGGTATCTTAAATGTCTCCTGTTCCTGAATGGCTGAGTTTTTCTTGAGATTTGGGAAATTTTCCTGTATTGTTTTGCTAAATTTGTTTTCTGTCCCATTAGCTTGCACCTCTTCACTTTCTTCTATGCTTGTGATTCATAGGTTCAGTCTTTTAATAGTGTCTCAAAAGTCTTGCATGTTCCATTTGTGCTTTTTTATTTTTTTTCTTTATACAACTGTTCTAATACAGCTACCTTAACTTCAAGCCCTGATATACTGTCTTCAATTTGATTTACTTTACTGGAGAGACTTCTCACTGAGATCTTTATGTGACTTATTCAGCTTTTCATTTTCAGAAGTTCAGCTTGATTCTTTTTCAGGATTTTGTATTTTTATTGAATTCCTCTTTCATATCCTACAGTTTTATTAATTTCTTTTTTTTAATTTTTATTTTATTCATTTGTGCATACAATGTTTGTGTCATTTCTCCCACCCCCTCCCTTACCCCTCACCTCTCCCTCTCCCCCCCCCACCCCCTCACTACCCGGCAGAAACTATTTTGCCCTTATCTCTAATTTTGTTGAAGAGAGAGTATAAGCAATAATAGGAAGGATCAAGGGTTTTTGCCAGTTGAGATAAGGATAGCTATATAGGGAGTTGACTCACATTGATTTCCTGTGCATGTGTGTTACCTTCTAAGTTAATTCTTCTTGAACTAACCTTTTCTCTAGTTCCTGGTCCCCCTCTCCTATTGGCCTCAGTTGCCCCAAAGTATCAGCTTTAGTTTCTCTGCGTTGGGGGCAACAAATACTATCTAGGTTTTAGGTGTCTTACCTATCCTCATACCTCCCTGTGTGCTCTCACTTTTATCATGTGCTCAAAGTCCAATCCCATTGTTGTGTTTGCCCTTGATCTAATGTCCGCATATGAGGGAGAACATAGGATTTTTGGTCTTTTGGGCCAGGCTAACCTCACTCAGAATGATGTTCTCCAATTCCATCCATTTACCAGCAAATGATAACATTTCGTTCTTCTTCATGGCTGCATAAAATTCCACTGTGTATAAATACCACATTTTCTTGATCCATCCGTCACTAGTGGGGCATCTTGGCTGTTTCCATAACTTGGCTATTGTGAATAGTGCCACAATAAACATGAGTGTGCAGGTGCTTCTGGAGTAACCTGTGTCACATTCTTTTGGGTATATCCCCAAGAGTGGTATTGATGGATCATATGGTAGATCAATGTTTAGCTTTCAAAGTAGCCTCCAAATTTTTTTCCAGAGTGGTTGTACTAGTTTACATTCCCACCAGCAGTGTAAGAGGGTTCCTTTTTCCCTGCATCCTCGCTAACACCTGTTGGTGGTGGTGTTGCTAATGATGGCTATTCTAAAGTTTTATTAATTTCAATCAGCTGTTTGTATTGTCTTTGTGTATCTGCATCTAGTTATTTGTTTTCTTTTTGAATTTATTATGCATTTTACACAAGTCCTCTTTCATTTTATTGATCATTTTATAATCATACTTTTGAGTTCTTTGGGTTTTTTCCCTCTTCACTGTCCTTAGTGTCTGTTACTATGGGGTTGTTGACATTTGACAGTGTCATGTTGCCATTTTTAAAAAATATTTCTTGTGTTTCTACATTGAAATTTATGCATCTGAGGCCAAATTCTTTTTTTTTTTTGTGGAGCTGGGGTTTGAACTCAGGGCTTAGGGCTTGCAAAGCAGAAACTCTACAAGTTGAGCCACACCTCCAGTCTCCTTATTTTTTGCGTTTTGGAATGGGATCTTGGGAATCAATTGCCTGTCCTGGCTTCAAATCATGATCCTTCTGATCTCAACCTCCCAAATAGTTAGGATCACAGTCACCCAGCTGAGGCCAAATTCTTTGAAGTTTTAATCACATGTGGCCTTGTAGTTGAAGTATTATCAGTTTTCGGGCAAAACTGTGTAGTGGGAGTGTTGCAGTTCAGTTTCTCACTACTGGACTGGGGAAAGCTTTTTCCTGTATGCCAAAGGCACCAGACCTGGTCCCCACCTCCACTCAGATATAGGAGAAATAGCTGCAGTTTGTTGTTTGTACTTGTGTATGGGTTGGTGTTATATATGAGTTGAGGGCAGGGCTGGTCAAGGGTCCGTTTTCCACTTTTGTACTGTTTTTATCTTAGAAGCTTCCCTTCTTTGTACTGGAAAGACACTTCTGACCACATGTCACATTTTAGTCTATAGGCTAAGCAAGTTCCCACTTGCTACACAGGTCCTCCATTGTTGCATGGAACCCTCAAGGTGTTTCCATAATATTTCTGATGGTGGGGGGATCAAATAGCACACTGAGCTCTGCATTGGTAGCAGAGACCTGAGGGATTCAGGTGTTCTGCTTGCAGGTCTTAGTTTCTTCAGACCCCATCTAGTAGTTCACCTTGTTGTGGATGAGATGAGACTGGGAAATATTGTGTGAGCAAGCTGCCAAAGCTACCAAATAGCTCCTGGATGCTGAGAACTGTGCCAGTGATGAGCTTGGTTTTGTTTTTGCTGTGATCCCCTAGCTTGCACTAGCTAAGGAGTTTGGGGCCACCAAATAACAGGCCTTCCCTGCCTAAGCTCCTGGTACTGCTTTAATATTTCAGCTTACCTGTGTCAAAGCCCTTCCTTCTCCTCGACCACTTCTGATGGCTGTCTTTCTCACAAACTGTGATCAGGTATCTCAGATTTCCCTAAAGTGTGATTGTTCTTTAATTTTCTGAATATCTCAGCTGGCTGTCTCAAAACCCACCTGACTACTGGAAGCTTGAGGAGTCCAGTAACCTGAGCTCTGTGCCAGTTGGGGCTAGGTACTTTGTTTTTTAAATTGTCCTCAGGTGATGAAACTGCTCTCACCACATAGGGCAAGACTGCTGACCTCTGGTCCTTTTCCTGCTTCTCAAGTTTCTGCCAGGAGCTGTTAGCTCACTTCTGTCAAAAGTTCTCCCTCTCTGCACAGACCACTGTTGGCAATCTCCCACCCAGATACTGAGGCCAAGAATCCCAGAATTCCCTGAGCTATGATTGCTCAAATCTTCTGGGTTGCTAAGTCTCAAAGCTTGGCTGTCTGCACTATGTTTGCAGGCAGCTTCTGTAACCAGAGGTGTATGCCAGTGGATGCTAGGTGCTTTGTTTTTAAAATTGACCTCAGGGGATGGAGCTACTCTCACAAGGTAGAGCAGGGCCACACACCACTGTGCCTTTCCATTCTCTAGATCCTTTAAATTTTCAGCTCGCCTGGTGTCAAAGCCTTTCCTACTTCATAAGCCTCTTGTGGCTGTCTCCTCTCATACACATTGGCCAGTTGCATCAAGACAACATGAGCTGCAACTGCTTCTTGTTTTCAAGACCACTACAGTACCTCAGTCTTGACTAGGAGGCCCTCTCTGAAGATGGTGCCTTTCTGCAGCTCTCTGAGGTATGGGGAATGAAGGGTTGTCTTCTCTGATGCTGGCCTTCATGCTGGGGATATCACTATTCCAACAAATCTGCATACTGGGGCTAATGTTTGCAAAAGTTGTGGTATTTGTCCCATAGGTAGGTCTTCCACTATGTTGTAGAGACCACCTGGCTAACCTAGAATTGGAAACTTTAGCTTCCTCTCCCTACAGGGGAGCTGGGCTGAAGCTGAAAACCTTTTAAATTCATTCGGTTGCCTTTTAATTTTTCTGTATTCTTCAGCTGTCCTTTCATGGTTCTTGGTGCTCTTCCTCTCTTTTGACCTTCTGAATGTAGTCTCTCCTTTGTTATCCAGATTGATCACATTCACAGAATCAAATGGAGAAAACTTTTACTCCTCCACCATCTTGCCCTCTCTTTGTGTTTGGTTCCTTTTCAAGATCTCTTCCTCATTACTGAGTTTTTCAGACATATCATAAATTATCCTCAAACTGTCTGTCTCTATTTTCTTGTATCTCATTGAGTTGAATTCTTATTATCATTTTTGTGTTATTAGGCATTTTATCAATATCATTTTGTTTGTAATCTATTGATAATGAGTAGTGTTCCTTTAGAGGGCATAATTTGATATTTGTAGCTCTGATAGTTCAGTTATCTTTATTACTTTTAACATGAGCCCACCGTAATGGAAGGATTTTTGCTGAAGATGCATCTTTGGACACTGGTTTGGTAGACTACTTTGGCTTTGTTTCCAATTGGATATTAAGATGTAATCTTTCTTTAGTTTTTCTACTGTAATCATTTGGAGTGGTGATAGGGGTATGTGGCACTCTTTCTCAGTTCCAAATGTGACTTGAGTTTTCCAGTGGTACCCATAGCAGTGGTAGTGGGCCAGGGTCCTAAAAGTGCCTGCCCACAGTCTCAGCAGAATTGTGTGTGTCCCACTGGTGCTGTACTCCACTGTGGATTGGTAAGGGAATAGACACTGATAGACAGAAGCTTCAAGTCTAAAAGTGAAAGTGCCTTTTGTTTCTTGGATCCTAGGGGCATGACACCTAGCTAGGTAGTATCACATGAGTAGCACTGCGTAGGAAAGTTTGTTGCTTTCACCATTGTGCTGTTATGTCCAGTAGTTTAGTGAGAAGGCTTCAGTCCTTTTTATAGGCTGGTATGAATTCTGACAGTGGCTACTTTCTCCAGATCGGTACTCACTGCAAAAGCCTTTGACTTGGGGGTATATGGAGCAAATGTGGGTTCTCTCTCTATAGAAAATCTACTTATTGGTTTCCAGGGCTGTGATGTCTGTGGATCCCTACTGTAACTAGCATTGCCATTGACTTGTGTTCATGGATAAGTGTTGTGCTTGGACTCTCTCATTTCCTCTTTTACCTGCAATGGAGATTCCCTTAAGCTGTGGGGCTTACATCATGCCTGTCAGTGCATTTTGTTCCTTTCTCTATGCTGTGTCCTATAGGGTTCCCACATCTCCCTTGATGAATTCAATGTTTTCCCTTGAATATTCACTTCAAAGTGCAGCTTTGAATTTATTGTTTTGGGTTTTCTCTGTGGAAGTAGAGGCCAACATTGGATGGCTCTATATGACAACAATCTTCACTGAAACTTATTTTTTGGTGGTAATGGGAACTGAACACATGGTCTTTTCCCATGTAGCAGATGCATACCACCCCATTCATCCATTGATTGAAGTAGTTCTCCCCATTTTTATTCTTGAGTTGACCTTTACCCAAGATCCTCACGATTTCTAACAAGTAGATAAGATTACAGGCTTCAGCCACTGCACCAGAACTTCACTGAACTTTTTTATTTTACTTTTGCACAAAAGCAGGAATTTATTTCCCAGGAAGAAATTTCTCATCGTAATTTTGCATAAAATGGCACATGGCTTCCACTTTCCTGATTCTGTGTTTGGTTCCAAAATATGTTTTTGTTATTTATTTCATAGTATTGCATATGAAAAACAATTGTAACCCAAATTTCAGGCCAAGGAAGAATATTTTTCCTCAAGAGAAATTTACTCTTGATTCTGGCAAGTTTCTAGGGATACCAATAATCTCTAATTACATAAATCAAATTATTAAAATTAAAATGATTTGATACCATGTTTCCATCACTGACAGGCAGGCTTATTTCTAATGTTCTGTTTTTTCTAAGCTCTAGTTCTTAGTGTTCCATTTAAATGCATGAGAATTTTAGCAGAATGCTCCCTCCTTGAGAAGATTTAATCATAATTTTTGTCATCTTTAGCCTTATAAAATTCTGAATAATGTCACCATATTTTCTAGCTTTACTCAATAGAAGGCTAGTTTCATATTAGATTACCATTAATATGAGTGGATATCTGTTTCTTTCTTTTTTGAATGACTAAATTTTAGACATTCTTAGTTTCAGGCAAACATGTCCCCATAAAACTTCTACCTACTAGCACAAATTTGGGTAGAAAATAGCTGATCTAATTTCTATACAATCATCTATAAAATACTTGAAGAAAAATGCTTTAATTAAATGAGGTTCAGATGCTTGTAAGAGAAAATGCAAACTGTTATTATTATTTCAAATAAGTTCAAATGACTAAAAATCATATGAAGAAATGCTCAACATCTGTGGCCATTAGAGAAATGCAAATTAAAACTATGTTAAGATTCTACCTCACTCCTCTGTAGAAAATAATGTGGAAGTGCCTCACAAAACTAAAACTAGAACTGTTATATGATCCAACAATTTCACCCCTAGGGATATAACCAAAAGAATGTAAGTCAGGTTACAACAAAGGCACCCATATACCCATGTTTATTGCAGCATTATTCACATTAGATAAGCTATGGAAACAGCCAAGGTGCCCCACTACTGATGAATGGAGTAAGAAAATGTAGAATTTATATACAATGGAATTTTATTTAGCCATAAAGAATAAAATTTTCTCATTTGCTGGTAAGTGGATGGAACTGGAGAACATCATCTTAAGTGAGGTTAGCCAGGCTCAGAAAACCAAAGGCTGCATGTTTTTTCTCATATGTGGAATAGAGACCCAATACAAATATGAGCAATATTATGAAAACAGGTTACAGTAAAGGGAGGTCACATACAAGAGAGGAAGAGAAAAAGAAAGAATGTGGTTGATATACTTCCTATACAAGAATTAATATAGGATTTTTAAACCTATTGAAATCATCATAAGAAAGGGACTAAGGTAGAAAGGAGAAAAGTAGAGGAGCTGAACCAATTTGGGTTATAATACATTTGCACGTGAAAATGTCACAATGAAGCACCTTGTATAGCTATCTTAAGCAAAATGTGTTTCTGTCTAAAAACAAAGCACAGGAAGACAAATCAGGTCATGTCTGGAGGTTGGATATCAATGGGAGGGGGGAGGATATAAGAAAAGGGGGTTGGTGGGTGAATACAGTGGAAATGTTCTATATACATGCATGTAAATGGAAAAATGAGACCTGTCAAAATTAATTCAGAAATGGGGGGAGAGAAATAAAGAATGATGGAGTGGGTGAATTCAACTATGATAAATTGTAAGAAATTTTGTAAATGTCACAATGTATCCCCAGTACAACAATATTAAAAATAAAGTATAAAAAGTTAAAATAGCTTTTCTCTTATATAAAGAAAATCCAAAGACTTGCATTTAGGAATGGTATAGAATTTCTGTGATTTCTAAGTATATGCGCTCCTTATAGATGGCTTTAAGCAATTTCTGGATATAGCTTCTCCTGTGAGGAGAAAACCAGTGCTCCAGCTTTACCTACTAAGTCTGTATTCCAGTGTTTGTAGACAATTTCCATAATGTATACATATAAGTCTTGATTAATCACATTTTTAAGCAACTGGTCATATGACTACATTTATTCAGAAGAGAGGTTCAGAAATATAGTCTTTACTTTGGGAATGAATGTATTCAGACATTTGTATTCCTCGGGGGGAAAAAAGAAGAATAAACATTGGAATATAATTAAATGCCTTTGCCACAGTAAAAGCTTTTCCTTACTAAATTGCCTCCATATTTACATGCAAAGTGTCTTATGATATAATGATTTTTTTTCATCAATCTAATTGTTAGCTACTTGGCATCTCATATTCTCCAAATGTTTTATTTTCTTCTAGGAAAAATGTTCTAATAAATAGGTATGCCATGCCCAGGGCAAATGTGTGGTATTATCACTTGTCTAACTTCATCAGTAGAGGCTAATATTACATCAGGTCTTGGCCATCAGGTTATTCTATTGTCTCCACCTCTGTTGAAGGTCAATTTTTAAATGTGCCATTAACACACATTTCTCCAAATATGTTTTATTTTATTCCACTTTTTGTGTCTTTATGAAATTTTGTCATTTTAGATATATCCTCAATGTTTGGCATATAGTAATAACTATCATTATTCTATAGTGTCTTCCCCATGCAGCAGAGGGTCATCAATAAATTGTACTATCATGGTCTTAATGCACTTTCCCAAATCATTCCATAAAAATAACAACAGCAAAATGTTTTACAGAAATATTTCAAAGATATTCATGGTATCTCACTAAAAAAACTTTTCCTTAGTATTTATATTCTAATTTAATATGTAGAAGTGATCCACTATGCAAAATGATACGTGTCATTCGTTATTGGAAAAAAACTCATTTTTATTTTCAACATATGCCCTTACTGACAACAACTGGACATACATGCAGCATTTTTCCTTTTGTCTCTTCAACTGACAGCTTTAATGCTTATATAATCATAGAATATGGACACATGTGCGTGCGCGTGCGCACACACACACACACACACACACACACACTCCAGCTTTGACATATAGAAAACTTAGTCACAATTTCCTCAGTATAATTCATTTTACATGACATGGCAGAAATAAGAAAAACAACAAATAAGTCACAGCTGATGATAAACATTTCCATTGTAGGTGGAAGGATTGCCAAGGTATTTTTAACTTGTTCTTCTCAATTGCTACTTTTAGTTTTTGATAGATGGCCTGCAATACTAATTTGAGTTCTTGAAAAATCTTATTTATGAAACTTTGTTTACTCATTGATTTTTCTGAAAAATGAATATTGCATATGCATTTTACTTGTATTCTTCTTATTCTGTTTAGCATACTAAAAGATAAAATTATGGAGCAAAATTTGACTGTCATTCAAAAATAATAAATGAAACTACAAACAACTGATTGTGTATATACTTACTAGACACAATTCATTTTTTCACAAAGCTATTCCTAATAATGTTTATATTAGTTTTAGGTTCAAGCAGATAGTTTCCCATCTGACTGTACATTTTTGTGCAATAACATATTTAAGAAAGCAGAACATAAATCATAGATTTTAGATAGGATTAAAGTTTATCTGTAAGTTCATTTTGGGGGAAAGGATAAAAATGTTTGGAATAACATGAGAATACCTTGTGTATACACTTACAATTTTGTAGGCATAAAGTCCCATAACTGAAAGGTTTATAAAAGTAAGCATATTTTACCTAATAAATCAGCTAGACTAAAATATATTTATAATTTATTTCATTGTTTTATGAAAAATGCCACTTAAACCTTCTGTACATATCTTATTTTAAACCCAGTATTTAATTTATTAGGAAATTTGTAGGTCTGTGTTTTACTAGTGAGAGTTAGATAATCTGATAACTAATTCTCAGAATTAAAATATTATCTCTCTCTGGTAATGTGTATACTTTAACAGGTTTTTCTTTTGGGAATTGATGGAACTGGAAGTATAGTTCTGTCTATTTCAGGTAGCAAAATAAACCTGAGAGCATCATTTTCTATTTTCCATATAGGTGTTTACCCTGTAGATTTAGGCAGAGATGAACCTCATTCTGTTATTTTGAAAAAACACAGTTGTCACATTCAATCATTCATTCAAACCCCAAATGTTATTAGCGTACAATTCTCTTTGTCTGTAATTTGATGCTTATCTTAGGAAGAGAGATAACGCTATAAAAACTTTTTGCTTAAAAATCACTTTAGCAGCAAGTAAGTAATGCAATTATATTCATGGTATTATTCTTTATGTTGGTAGTCTTCAGATTTGCTTTTGTTCTCAACAACCAGTTTCATTACAATTGTCGAGTTAGAAATTTCATTGAAGGAGTATTGTTAATTTCCAGACTGAGTGCTTCTGACTAAATTTCCAAAAAACTTAATTTCAGGAAAATTAATAACAATTATATGAATATGTCATGATGATTTACTTTGAAGTCATCTTGAATATCTTTGTCCATTTGGTAAAATTGCTTTCAACATTTACTTAATGTATCATTTAGAGGTTCCAGAAATAGCATATGTTGCTGAACTGATTATTTTACTTAATAGTGTACTTGATGTTCTTAACTTAATGCTTTAAAATCAATATATTTAAATGTATCATTCTCATACAAACATAACAGAAAGTTATTTTTTTGCTTAATATTTACTATTCCTTTGTTTCTTCTCACCTTTATAAACATAGTTTCCATTATTTCTTCACTATCCATTCAGGATTGAATTCAGAGGATTCCTCTTTCAGGAAGCTGAAAAAAAGTAGTTCTGATGTATTGGATATATTATCTATGCCTGGTATTTCACTCATCACTTAAACTTTATTGTTATTGCTTATTTATTTATCTCTATGCCTCATTAAATTATAAGTTGCCTAAAGTAAAATCTCTTAGTCATCAACCTCACCTTTAGTATCTCTAATATAGCATCTGGCTTATTATAGACACTCAATGAATATTTTGATTAACTTCCTGAATGTCAACCAGTGAAAAAAAATTACATAGTGGGCCTATACTTTAATCATTTTTATGTTATGAGTTTGCATAATTTTCTTTTTTCATGAAAACAGATCTTCAAAACTGTTCAGTTAATATTTTCTAGTACATTTTAATTGTGTATAAGCAGGGTAGAATTATTAATCACATATTACAGATTAGAAAGGAAGATAAAAAGTTACGTTGCTTGAAAAGAATCTCAGTTTGGGTAGGTAACACCATAGAGCTATATCTAAATCTCATTATTCAAAATCTGGATCCAGTTTTCAGTCTAACTCATACTTTACTTACACTCCTCTACACTGCCCTCCACCATCACCCTAACTCTTATTTCTATAGAAAAGGGTAACATTCTTCCCCTGGCCAAATATTGTTCTACCTAGATAACAATTTAAGGACATAAGACCCACAAATCTTGATAAATTCCTGTTCTCTAGGACACCAGTGATAGATCTGTTTTTGCCAGAACCTTCTATTTGTGGACATTGAGAATTTCTGAACAAGCCACAAGGAGATTTGTATGATGCCAACATTTTCCAATTAGATTAAGAATGCTGAAACATTAGTATAGAACTCCAATTTTATGTATAGTAATTTTTCAGTTTACAAATCATCTATTGTGAAAGCATTGGAAAGCAAAATTACCTTTTATTTCCCTTCACAGAAAACAAATAATGTACTGTTGCTATGAAAGGCAAAGAAAATAATCTCCTATTTTATTTTCAATGTTATTGTTCCTATTAGTGGTGGGAATATATACATTTCCCTTTAGAACGTTCATGTGGCTCTACAGTTTTACGCATTTATAAAATTTAATGAATCTGTTTTTAAAAATAAATAATGTGTGCATTTGAAAATATATTGGCTACTAGTCTTTTAAACTAGTAATGAAAATCACACATACATTTTAATATCTTTTATTCTTTTGTTTCATCATTTTTCTTAAAGTCAATCAACTCTTGATCCAAAACATATAGAAAAAGTGTAAATTGATAAAAAATTTATTTTAAATATTAAATGAAACAGAAATAATTATGAGTAGCACATTTTAAATTCATTAGGCATGAAACTTCAAATTGATGACTGTAAAATTTTAAAATAGATTTGTTCATTTTATTGGCTTTTTATGTTGACTGAATATACATATATAACTGAAAATTTACATTGCTCAGTCAATGTTAGATGTTTTTTCTGGTTATTTTGTTTATTAAGGTTTTTGAGGTACTCTCGATATCCCAAATATTATGCATGTTTAATTCATACGTTTTCGTGATTTGGAACATATCTATACCCAGGTGATACCATTCCTGCAATCAAGAAATCATTTCCAAAAATTTCTTTGTATTCTTTTGTGGTTTTCTTTTGGATAAGAGTGCTTATCACATCTATTCTTTTAATATACTTTTAAACTGCAGAATACTGTATTAACCATAAGTACAGTATATCTCTAGAACTACTCATGTTGCATAATCATCTTAAGGGCATATCTTATTTTTTAAAATTTTTTTCTCTTTCTCTATAATGTAATTTTATTTGTTTTTTTTTCTTTTATTTATATGTGCATACAATGTTTGGGTCATTTCTCCCCCCTTCCACCCGCCCCCTTCATCTCCCCCCCACCCCCCTTGCTACCAGGCAAGGTCATATTTTACATAGCATTACATCTTGAGGTTTTTCCATGTGTCTAAAACTGCAAGATTGCCTTCTTTTTTTTAAGGCTGAGTAATATTGCATTGTATGTATATACTACATTTTCTTTATCCATTTATCATTTATGTTATTTCCATCTTGTGTATTATGATTTATGCTGTAATGAATATTGGGTTGAAGATATATTTTTGAGATTAATATTTCAATTAATTTGGATATACACCCAGAATCAAATGATAGTCATAATTTTAATTATTTGAGGAACCAACATACTGTTTGCCATAGCAGCTGTCCTGGTTCTCCATTCCCTCTAACAAGATATAAGGGTTCAGATTTCTGTTTGTCCTCCACAACACTTGCAATCTCTTTTCTTTTTGATAATAGCCATCTTAATATGTGTGAGGTGATACTGATACTCTTTGTGACATTTATCTGCATTTCCCTGTTGATTAGTGATGTTAAAAAATCTTTCATATACCTGACCACCATTTCTACATCTTTGGAGAAATATTTATTCAAGTCCTGCCTGTTTTTTAGTAAGATTAGTGTATGTTTTTTCCTTTGTTCTTTAGCTATTGAGTTGTAGAAGCTACTTTTATATTGTAGGTACTAACCCATTAAGAATTAAGAATTAAGATTTGATCAGAATATGTGATGATAGCATATTATTTGGCCATTTTATATTAGGAGCAGATTTTCATATGCTATAAATAGACCTTCGAGATCAATTTCAGATGCTTAGATGAACTCAGTATAAATATAAACATAATAATACTATCCAATATTTGCTCCAATTGTGTCACTAGGTTTTTCTCATAAAAATTTGAATGTGTATTTATGTTCAATTAAAGGAATGCTTATCTTTCATTATGATGTCAGATTCCATTTCTAATTTCTGTAAAATACTTTTGCCTGCCTTCTTGTCCTGGTGTCACATCCATTTTCTGTAATTTCTTATTTGATGGTTTTTTTCTCAGGTGATCATTTGTCCTAGGAGTCTAAGGGCTGAGAAGCAGAGATATCCACTACAGGACACAACTAATTTAGATTTCAATTTGACCCTTTTAAGCTGATTTTTGATATTGTGGTTGTTGTTGAAATAATCTTTGTTAGAATGAAGCATTACTGCTTATGAACAGTAACCATGAACAAGAGCCAAAAGCTCCCTATGGATGTTATGTTTCTTGACTGTTATACTTTGATTACTTTGGCTACCATAGCAATATCTTTTCATTAGCATACATTAATTGTACAAAATAATGGGGTTCTTTGGTGGGATTGAGATTTGAACTCAAAGTTTTACACTTGTAAAGTGGGCACTCTACTGCCTGAGACACACCTCCAGTTCACTTTGCTCTAGTTATTTTGGAGACAGAGTCTTGTAGAGTGTTTGCCTGTGTTAGCCTAGAACCATGATCGTCCTGATCTCAGTCTCCAAAGTATATAAGATTGCAGGTATGAGCCACCAAAAAATAATGTGTTTCATTGTTAAATTTTCATACATGCTTATAATGTATTTTTATTATGTTCACCCCTATATTGCCTTCTATTTCCTCTCCTCCCCCTCCCACTGGTACCCTTCCCAAAAAATTCCCTTTCTACTTTTATGTCATTTTTTAAATGAAGATTAAGTATGTTTTAATATGAATCCCTGATGTCTTATATACTTGCTGAATATTTTAATAATAGATATTTATTTTTTATGTTCAAATAATATGATAGTTTGAATGGTATATTCTTGTGCCTTACTGACAATAATTTAACAGTTTCATTTTTTTAAAGGTTTGTGGTTAAATATTTTATTCTGATGTTATTTCAGTAGAGAAATCTAGGTAGTAAAATCTGAAAAATTTCTATAAGAGGTGATATTGGTTAAAGGTTTTATTTAAGTGATAATTTTGACAATCATTTATAAATACCTGTTATTGTTCTTTATGTCTGAAAATCAGTTAAAAAAGAACTTACCACTTCTGAGTATCCTATGGATTTGAAATAGATGATACAATCTTGTTTTGATTTGTTTCAAAGATGATTCTGAAAGTAATCCTTTAAGACACTGGTTATGATCTACAAGGTTTGTTTTTAAAACAGTGAACCATGGTGGAATATTTTTAAATTCTGATTTATAAGAATCCGTGCATGATTTCATGATATATAATGAATCCATGACTACTAGAATCTTAATAAAATGGGAAAAATTACCCCTCAGATGTAACTAATTCTCCCAAAATAGAATGTTCTGGGATGATTAAGAAATCATACTTGATTTATTCAAGAAATCATGGAGGAATAACCAAACTATATTATTGATTGAAAAAAAAGATTGAGGTCAAGAAAAGAAAGAGGCTTGCCTGGATATTTCCATAAACATCACAAAAAGCCCATATAGAGTTCTGCTCCATAGATGTTAAAGTGAGTATCTATACCAATCTGATAGCTTGTAATTTTATTTTCTCAGTTTAAATTAATTAGTCAATTTATTAATTGATTGACTTTTTCAGACAGGGTTTGTCTATCTAGCCCAGGCTGGCCTGGAATTTGTGATCCTCCTGCGTCAGCTCCTAGGTATTGAGATTACAGATGTATATCACCATGCACAGCTTAAATGTGTTTTTAATTGATGCATAAAATGTCAAAATTATACATATTAATGACATAAAATGATGTCTTGATACACGCATACATTCCACCATGTTTAAATTAGGTTAAACATATTTCTCTACAAAATTTATCATTTCTTTGTCTTGATTTATTTTATTTTCTGTTTATTTTTATTCACTATAATCATTTTAGCTTTGGCACACTAATTTGTAGTAGTGAAACTTGTAAGTCCTTTTAGGATGAGAATAGCTACAAGATATTTTTATAGAGGATGGATTTTTAAATTTTTTATTGTTGAGCTGGGTGGGGGTACACTGTGGCATTTACAAAGGTTCTTACAATGTATTAAGTATATCATAGTTGAATTTGCCCCCTCCACCATCCTCCTTTATCCCTCTTTCCCATTCCTGAAATTGTTTCAACATGTATAATTTTTCCATTTACACACATGTGTATACAGTATTTGCACCATATTCACCTTCCTTCACCCTTTCCCCACCTCCTTCCCCCTCTTACTGCTACCAACCCCCCAAGCAGGACCTGTTCTTCCCTCCTGTTCTCCAATTTTGTAAAAGAAAATGACACGATTATTTGTTTAAGGTATCTATTTACAGTTTCCTTGTGATATTTTCATGTATACATGTATTATAAACCCATATTTTAAAAAGAGCTTTCTCAACATATAATTCAGGGCCAGGCATGATGGCTCACATCTGTAACCCAGCTACTTGGAAGGTAGAGATAGGAGGATTGCACTTTGAAACCAATCTGGGCAAAAAATTAATGAGACCCTCTCTAAAAGAATATTCCAGTCATGGTGGCCCACATCTATAATCCCAGCTATGAAGGATGCAGATGTAGGAAGATCATGGTCCCAGGCTAGCCCTTGGCAAAAAATCTGAGACTTATCTTGCTCTTATCCTCATAACCCTATTCTCAATTCAATTCTATGCTGGTATACATCTCCTCTCAGTCTATAGAGTTGCCTATTTGAACCATTTCTTGTAAGCATTACACTATGTGATCCTTTGTAATTCCCTTCTTTCACTTACTGTAATGTTAAAGTTCATGTTGTAGTATGTATTAATACTTATATTTAAGTCAGTGACTAAATGTCCATTTATACAGATACACCATAACTTACTAATCCATTCATTTGCTTGTAGATATTTGGATAGTTTCCACTCTTTGGCTATTAAAAATAATGCTGTAAACATTCTTTACATGTTTTTGTGTGTGTGTATATTTTTTATTTCTCTTGATTATGTACCTAGGAATAAAATTGCTAGGACACATGGAAATTCTGTTTAATATTGTGAGGAATGAGCAGATGTTCTTCTAAAGTGACTACATTATTTACATTCCTGCCAGAAATTTCTCTGCATCTGTCAATATTTGTGATTGTCTGTGTTTTAGTTATAGCCATCCTAATAGGCATGAGGTGATATTCCATGTGTCTTTCCATGTGCTCATTGGCTGTTTGTATATTTTCTTTGGAGAAATGCAAGTTAATTGCCACTTGTGATATATGACATAAATTTTTCTCTCATTTTTGGATTGTTTTTTATTTTTTGGTGGTGGACTTTGAAGCACAAAGGATTTTAATATTGATGACATCCTATGTATCTATTTTTCCTTCTGTTACTTGTGCTTTTAGTGTCAGATCTAAAAATCTGTTGCATAGTTCAATATCTGAAAGATTTACAACTGTGCTTACATCCTAGTGTTGTATAGATTTAGAGGTTTTTTTCAAAGTTTTAGCAAGGATTTATTTTAGTATGGCAGGATAAAATAGGGAGAAGTGGAAGTAGGGAAAGGAAGGGAGAAACATTTCCTTCTCCCCATGTAGGAAATGGGAGTTGACCCCTAGAGTTTACATTTACATTTTTATCCACTTTAATATTTGTGTATGGTGTAAAGAAGTTCAGTTTCAGTCTTTTGCATGTGGATATCCAGTTATCACAGCAGTTTTGTTGAAAAGAATATTCCATTGAGTTTCCTTAATATCCACTTTCAAAATAATTGCTCATGAACATGAGGGTTCATTTTGGATGCTTGTTTTTTATCAATTAATCTCGATGTCTATCCTTATGAAAGTCCTACACTGTCTTGATTAATGTAGCTTTGTGGAAAATTTTTAAATTAGGAATTGTGAGTCCTCAAAACGTTTTCTGCTTTTTCTCAAGATTGATTTTGCTATTCTGTGTCCCTTGCTTTTCTACATGAATTTTCTGATTAGATTGCCAACTTATTTAAAAATTGCAGTGAATATTTTGGTAGTGATTGGACTTAATCTGAAGATAATTTGGGGGTTTATTGTTATTTTGTGTCAAGTTTTCTGCCTAATTAATATGAAATTTCATTTCATTTATTTTGACCTTCATTAATTTCTTTCAGCAATGTTTTATAGTTATCACAGTATAAAAATTTTGCATTTGTTTTGTTAAGTTTACTCCTAAATATTTTAACTTTCGATGCCATCATGGATGTTACTGTTTTCTTAATTTCATTTCTGGGTTATCTCCTGTTATTAATACTGCAATCTCTAACTTTGCTAAAGTTGTGTATTAGTGTTTACAATTTTCAGTAGATTCCTTGTGATTTTCTTTATGTAAGATAATTTCATCTGCAAATAGAAATAACTTTACTTCTTACTTTCCATTCTGGATTCCTTTTATTTTATTTGCTTGTCATTGTCTTTCTAAAACCGTCAGTGAAATGTTAAATAGATGTGGTAAGAAAGGACATCCTTATCTTATCCCTGACTTTAGATTATGATTTTTGTTGTGGTCTTTAATAATGATCTTTATCAGTTTGAGAAAAGTACCCCTTTTGGGCAGTACTGGTGCATGAACTCAGAATCTTACATGGCAAGTGCTTTACCACAACCCCGGCCTTTTTTGCTTCAGTTTATTCATTTTTCAGATAGGATCCCATTTTGCCTACAGCAGCCTCAGACTATGATCCTCCTACTTTTGCCTCCCTCCTCCCTAGTAGATTGGATTACAGGCTGTTTCCTCATGAGATGGATCTTGCTAACATTTTTTTAGAGGGAAGGGGGCTGGTCTGGCTTCAATCTGCAATCCTTTCCTATCTGCTTCCTGCATAGTTGGGAGAGAAAATTTCTTTCTATTCTCTGTGGATTGTTTTTATCAAGAATTGCTATTTAAATTTGTCAAATATGTGTTCTGAATGTATTCAGATTATGCATTATTTTCTTATTCTTTTCTATTGATGATTTGAAATGTTTAACTTTGAGTTCTTTAAATAAAGGCATGTTAATGGTATGTAATACATCTTATATATTTCTAGTTTTCTTATACTAGTATTTTTAAGCATCTTTTTCCTTTCCCTTTTTTTCTCTTTGTTTTTTGAGGCAGGATCTCACTATGTAGCCCAGGCTAGCCTTGAATTTAAAATCCTCCTGCTTCCACCTCCTGAGTGCTTGCTCTAACTTTTGCCTCTCTATTTATAAGATACTGATTTGTCACTTTCTCTTCTTGTGTTCTCTTGCTTGATTTTAGTATCATAAGATGAGCTGCAAAATATTCCTTATCATTCTTTTAAGTGAGACAATTTGTTTCACTTAAAAGAATTAGAATATCTTTAATATGTGGTGAAGTTTTCCAATGAAGCCATATGAACTGGTCTTTTATTTTTGTTTAGTTTAGTTTTTAACAATGGTAATTGAGTTACATTATTTGTTATAGGTTTAACTAGAGTTTTCCTTTCATGCTGAGTCAATGTGGGTAGTTTGTGTGTTTTCTGAAATTTCTTCATTTCAACTAAGTTATATAATTTGTTGGCATATGCTTCCTCATAGTATTTCTTCATAATACTTTTGATCTCTCTAAGGCTATTAGTAGCATCCAACAAGATTAGTGACCTCAGAAGAAAAGACACCTGCACACATGAACACGCTATTCCCTCTTTCTGTCTCCTAATTTTGCTAAAACATTGTCAGTTTTATTGACCTTTTCAAAGAACCAACTTCTATTTGCATTGGCTTTCTGCTTTTATATTACCTACTTTATTCATTTCTATTATAATAACTTTTATTTCCTTCTAATTCCTTTGAGTTTAGTTTCCTTTTATTTTGCCAGTGTCATAAGGCTAGACTGTTATTTTGAGATCTTTTCACTTGTAATAGGAAATTACAATCTTAATTTCCCTCTAAGGATTCTTTTTGCTGCATCCTGTCAGTATGTTATGTCTTCATTTTAATTCACCTCAATGGTTTTTAATTACCATTGTAGTTTACTCTTTCACTCATTAGTTACTTAGGAGGGTGTTTAATTTCTACATAATTTTGAATTTTCCAAATTTATAATGTTTAAATCTAATTTTATTCCATTTTTATTGGAGAACATATTCTATATGACTTGGGAATTTTTTAAATTTTCGATAATTATTTTATTGACTAGCATATGAATTCCTAGAGAAAGTTTTACACACACTTGAGAATTATTTTTATTTTTCCGTTTCTGGGTTGAAAGGCCTATACATGTCCATTGGATCTACTGGGTGCATAGTGTTGGATAAATCATCTGTTTCCTTGATGGTCTTCTTATTCCTTCTTTCCATTATTGAAAGTTGTATATTCATGTTTCTGTTATTGGTGGATTGTATTTTCCTTTCTTTAATTTTACTGTTGTTTTTCCATTTCCTGTATTTTGGGACTCGGTTTTTAGACATATTTACATGCTTATAGCTATTATATCTTAGTGAAGTATTTATTCTTCTGTTATTTTAAAATATTTATCTGTGGTGACATGCTTAATTGTATTTTGACATTAGTATGGCAATTCCAATCCTTCTGTAGTGTTGTTTGCATGATGTTTTTCTATCAATTTACTTTCAAACTATTTGTAAGTTGGGGAGAAATATGTGTCTCCTCTAGATCACATGGATGTGCAATTTTGTATTGTACTGTGTATTTGAATTGGATTTTTTTAATCTGTTATTTAATATTAGTGATATAGATGGATATGTCTATAATTTTAATTTTTTTCTATATATCTCAAAATCATTCTTATTTTTCACTTCTTTAACTGCTATTTTTTTTGCCTCAAAGCAATATTTTATTGCACAATATTTTCAGTCATTCAATAATTATTTTACTATATTTTTAGAGTTAATTTTTAATTCTCTGGTCTGTGATTTACCACATACACATCTTAAAGTATCAGAATCTATATCATATTCATATAATCCTAATTCCTTGAGATATAGAAATATTACTTCTACAGTACTTAGCCCTCTATTTTGTGTTATTACTGTTATGCACATTATAGCTATACATTTTAAAACCAAACATCATGTTGTTATGATTACTTTGTAAAGTTCTGTGTGTATTAAAGAAGCTAAAAGAAGAAATGAATTTCACATTTATGTTTAGAGAATTTGCTTACTTAACCATTTTTTGTCCTTTTTGTGGGCTCCTGTGGGTTTTAGTTACCATTTGGTGTCACTTTCTTATTCCAGTACAACTTTGCATTTACTAACCTACTTTGTGCTGCTATTATTACTTACAAAATCTGTTACAGTCCTTCATGCTATGTGTCAAACAATATAATAATATGCATTTGTTTGCATATAATTGCTTTTTCAATTAGTCAAGAGAAAAAAAGGGGAATAAATATGCATTTATACTGTCTTTTATAATAACATAATTACCTTCATTGATGCGCTTTACTTTAGTATGAGAATTTGAATGGCTGATTGGAATACTTGCTTTCAAAGTAAAGAAATTTTTAGTATTTATTTTAATGTATGTCCACTAGCAAAACTTCTGGGTTTGCTTATCTTAGGATGTCATATCTTGCTTTGTAAGATAAAAGATAGATAGTGCTTTGTTTTCATTCGTTCAACTTTTCAAGTATGCTATAATATTGTCTTCCTATGGTTCTGATTGTAAGCCAGCTTTCAATTGTTTTTGATGTTTCCTTTTAGATAATGTATCTCCTTCTGCTGCTGCTTTCAAATTTTTCTCTGTTTTTCAGCGTTTTCTCTATGATATGTTTCAGTGTGAGTCATTTTGATATCTTTACATTTGTCTTTTGTGAAATTCCTTGAGCTTCTGGGATGTATGGATTAATGTATTCCAGAAAACATGGAACGTGTCTAGCCATTATTTTTTGGATTTTTCTTACTACATTATTTTTCTCTTTTCATTCCAGTATTCATATTATTTGTATGCTGGAGTACTTAAAGGTATTTTATATTTCTCTGCAAGTTTGTTCATTTTTCTTCAGACTTTTTTCTCTTTTCTTCACATTGAAGAATCTTTATTGATGTATCACAATGATTTTTGTTTTTCCAGTACTAACCAACTGTAGAGCCCCGCTACTAGACATTTCAACTTCATCATTTCAATTTGGTTCTTTTTTCACAATTTTTTTCTTTTTAAATATTCTCCATTTGATGAGATATTGGTATCATAACAGACTGTACTTTGGGGTAGGGGCTGATCTGTTTTTTTTTTTTTTAGACAAGGTCTCGCAGTGTATTTTAGGCTGGCCTGGAACTTGCTAGTAGCTCAGACTGGCCTCAAACTCTCAATCCTGTTATCTCACTTTATCTCAGCTGTAATCTTGCTGATATTGCAGGGATGCACTACTATGTCCAGCTTTCAGAATTAAAAGTTTCAACCATTTTGCTTTTCTTTTAGTGGGGATTAAATCTACGGAATTCCTCACAATGTTATCACAGAATAAAAATTTGAGCTGACTTTACTTTTAAGATTATCAACTGTTATTAGTCAAAGTTTTTAAAGAGACAGAACCAAAAGTATAAATATATATTATTATGAAAATTAGCTTACACAATTATAGAGGCCAAAAAATCTCATAATCTTCTCTTTGTAAGCCAGAGATCCAGTAAAGCTGGTAGTAGAATTCACTCAAAATCTGAAAGACTGAAAGTCAGGGGAACTAATGGTTTAATCCTGGTCCACATTTGAAGGCTTATAAACCAGAAGCTCTGATCATGCTTGAAAGCAGGAGAAGATGGATGTCCTAGGTGAAGAAGAGCAGGAAATTTGCCCTTCATGCACTAATGTTTTCTATTCAGTTCCTCAGTGATGATGTCTACTAACAAGGGTGAGGTTAATCT
The DNA here is from genome assembly GCF_047511655.1 of Castor canadensis. Classification (NCBI taxonomy): domain Eukaryota; kingdom Metazoa; phylum Chordata; class Mammalia; order Rodentia; family Castoridae; genus Castor; species Castor canadensis. The sequence continues at coordinate 26,709,095 of NC_133405.1, forward strand.
TTACTGAGACTACTAGTTTAATTGTGAATGTCTTCCAGAAAAATCCTTACAGACATTCCCAGAAATAATATTTTATAAGCTATCTGGGTATCTTTTAGCTTGGTCAGGTTCACACATAAAATTGATCATCACATCAACCTACATATTTTATATCATTTTAGTAGTTCCTGGGTTTCATAAAACACTGTAAACATGCATAGAAAAATAATTCTTGTGAACATTTATATTATTCATTTTTATGTGAATATGAATGTTTCCATTATTTTCTTTTGGAAAATGTAGGAGTAAAACAATAAGAGTTGTCCGTGGAATATGTTATTATAAAAACATGAAAATAAAATTCAGTATATATTTTATGTTATTATCATTGCTATTTAGTGAATCATAAATATTACTTCAGCTCTTAGGGAGCTCTCAATTCAGGAGATGGAGAAAGAAACATGCAGTCTGGGATATATAGCCTTTCATACATTCCTAATCTTTATGGGAAGGACCTATTGCTATATGTTATTATTGCGCCCATTATTATAACTCTATAGGATATTCAGTTTCTCCTCCCCAAGAGATGAAATAAGATGTGAATGAATAAAATATTGGTATGAACAAGTTGAACATGTTTGATTACAATCGTTTCTTTCTTACTCTTCTACTTTTACCCTTCACTCCCACTTTAGAATCAGATTTCTTTCTCAAAGAGATCAGTTTCTCTACTCTCTTCTTCCATGACTTAATTTATATGGTGTAAGGCTCTGTTCCTATTGGAAGGTAGAGGTTGACAACAAATATGGTGCAATCATCAGAAAACTTGTGGAATATACAGAGAATGGGATTTTGATAGTAATATGGAGACACAATTAGAAATGTATCATGGCAGTGGTTGGAGAGTCCAATGGGATATTGTTGAGTTTTCACCTGCAGTAGAGTAAATGGTGGCAGTGAATGTCCAGTGAAAAATAGCATTGTCAATGGTATTTTTCTTTTAGTATCTTGAATAGGTTTTGGTTTCCCCTGTTGTTCTACCTCCCAATTTATAGACCACTTTGCATATTTCTAAATAATTAATTCTATGTTTAAATTTGTTAAAATTAATTTCTGTTATTTTCAATGAAAAACAAAATATACATTCTTTGTCATTCATAAGATGAGGACAGTAATAGTAGATATAAAGTTGTAATGAGAATTTCAAGAATTAAGTCATAAGTTCTCAGCAAATTGTGTGACTCTTAAAAATGTCATATGACATATTCCAACAGATTTGTGATATTCTAACACACCCTAATCAGTGCAATAAAAAGTGAATGGCTATTTAGATCAAACTTTGCAATTCAATTAGAATATATCAGTATGTTACTTCCAGTTGCACATTGGCTATCTGACATTTTATTAAAGTAATAATTAGAAAGTACAAAAGATTTTGAAAAATATTTAAAGATGAAATTGGTTAATTGTTTTTAAGAATGACTTCATGGAACAACTTAAAATTATATTGTGAAAAATAAAAAAATGTTATGTCTGAAGTACTGAGTAATTATGACAAATTATTGAGTGAATCTAGGTCCTCATTGCAATGGAAAAAACTACATTGCTGATATACTTAGGAAATACACAAAACCAAAATTTAGGTTTGGAATTTAGATTTGGAATTAACTAATACAAGTTTAGGCTATTTGGCCAATGAAACAACTGTATTGGATAAGAGAAGTATACCAATGACCAGGAATAATGATAAGGTAGAATTGTCATGTTCAATGGAACCCTATTATTTTGCCTTCTATCAAAAGCAAACTATTTTTTTTCTTTTTTTTATTGTTGTGCTGGGGATACATTGTTGCATTTGCAAAAGTTCTTATAATATATCAAATATAATATAGTTGAATTCACCCCCCTACTATTTTGTTTCATTAATAGCGATTCTTATTATTTCATTACTTTTTAAAAGTATGTAAGATCAAGACCTCACATTGCACATTAATAAGAGTTTTAAGCCATGTTTCAGTGGTTCACACCTGTAATCTTAGCTACTTGGGAGGCTGAGATCAGGAAGATCCCAGTTCAAGACTCCATCTCCAAAAGAGCAGAGCAAAATGTACTGGAGGTGTAGCTCAAGCAGTAGTGTGTTATTTTGTAAGTTCAAAGCCCTGTTCCACCAAAAAAGTAGCTTAAAACTTTTTTGCTAATTAATAATGTATAAAATCAAAGAAGGAAATTTTGATTTAAAAAATCACACCTCCTTTTGGTGTCTAAAACATCAAGCTGATACTTACACATGGATCATAATATTAGAATTATCATCTTTCTTCCATTTCATGCTGAGTAGACAATATTTTGTGTTTCCTGACTATTAAAGCATAGTGAAAACTGTTGACATTTTGCTGTTTTTTTTTATCACACAGGAAAGCACATTTATTTGAAGCTCATTTTGATTTTTTATATACTATACATATATTATATATGGTATATATAACCTATATATTGCACTTTACAAATTAAGCAGTTATTCAAAATGGACCTTTAGGGAGAAAAAAGTAAGGAAGTGAGTGTTTATGAATGCACTCATAGTCTATAATTAATAATAAGATTGTTTTCCTTTATTGTTGTGATTGGTGTGGATACATTGTGGCATTTACAAAGGTTCTTACAATGTATAAACTATGTCATATATGAATTCACCTTCTCAACCATTCTCCTTCAACCCCTGCCCATGATTCCTGGAGTAGTTTCAATACTATGCAATCATAGTGAAAGGTAAGATGGATTTGTACAAGTTTTCAGTGCCTCAAATCCACAATACCCCCAAATTTTGTCACTGCAATTAGTTATGTATGTTACAGAGCTTAGCATTATCAGCTCAGGAGTTAGAGTCCTTCAACTTTATCTTAACAAAATATAAATCTCCTCCAGTGTAACCAATACCATCCATTGAACAACTTCATACCTGTCTATTTTCAAAATTTAAGATTTAGCCCACTCTCATGCACATGTTCAAAATACCCTCTTCCTCCCTGGTAATCCAGTTCTATGCCTTTTCCAACCATTAAACTTTTGAGCATTACCACTTTCAAGAGAGCTGACAGTCCTCTTCATTCATTATCTTATTCTCAGTCTTTACAGCATTAAATGTACATTACTGTATAATCATAGTTTATTTGTTCTCATGGTAACCTTCCAAGTGGATTACAATCTGTTCTTAGTTGTAGGTCTTTCTCAGACACACATAATCACATAAGGACCTATGGTGCTAATTACATAAATATCTGGTAAGGACTAATTATAGGATTGAATTAATTATTGCAATACACAGCTATAAAATTATTTGGCTTACTGAAATCAGCTCAGAAATGTCATGGAATGTTCTACCTTCTAAAATCATCCAATAAAACCAATAAGTGAATGACATTTAGCTGCACTACTAAATCTAAAAATTGGACAAAGGGAGTCTTTACTCCATATTCTAAAACTCCTGTGCGGTAATTTGGCCTCTCTCTTTAAAGAGAAATAGTAATAGAGAACATTTTTTCATTACTTTTTTTAAGACTTGGAAGTAAAATATTGTTTCAAAGAATATTCACAATTTAACATATTCATTTTAAGGGAAGAAAGAATTTCCTTTGTAGGGTGACCTACTTGCTTGGAAATATTCAAAAGTGAAAAAACTCTTAGGGAGGTTTCAGATTCTTGTTTTATATCCATGTTATAGTAGTCAATCTTTCTGTACAAAGATCCACATGACCTGAAGATAACAAATATAATTCAGACCCTTTTTATCACTTAGGCTGCTAAATCCAATATATTACAGATATTCTCAAAAGAGTTAGCTTTGTGGCTACATCTTTTATGGCTAATGAGGAAGTGTTGTTACTGCAGTGTCTTCTATTATTGAAAAACAAGAGCTTAAATACACTTATAACATGCCCATTAAGGGTTTTTAAAAGTAATTAGCAATTAGTGCATCAATAAGCTAATAGCATATTCTCTTAATACATTTCAATAACATCACTTTATTAAAAAAAAATTCAGTGGCTCCTATACCTTAGAGGAAGCCATATTTTATACACTGAAATAAAATTTCAATAGATTTAGGATTTTGGACGAGTAGAAAGTTTAAAATGTTGAGTAATAGCAAGTTATACTTATTACAGAAACAAGAATAATAAGCATAAATTAAGAAATGTATTCACTTAAGTGAATGTATTTTTTGGTGTATAGCTAAATTTTTCTTATTGCATGTCTGTATCTTTTTTTACTAAACTGTCAGCAATGGGAGTTAAATGTTTGAACTGATCTGTGTCCCCCAAAATTCATGTGTTGAAGGCTTAATCGCAGAATGTGACCACATTTGTAGACAAGGCCTTCAAAGAGGTGTTTAAGTTTAAATTTGTTCATGTGAGTGGACATAATACAATATGAAAATTTTCTATAATTGCAGGAAATTTGCCGGTACAGGGATACTGAAGGTATGCATGTACACAAAGGTATCAGGGAGTAAGCAGACATGTAGAAAGTCAAGGAGAGAGACCTCTGAATAAACTTGTCCTGCTACAACTGTGATCTGGACCATCTAGTTTACATAATTGTGAGGAAATGAATTTCTGTTGTTGAAGCAATTCACTCTGTGGTATTTTGTTATTATAGACTTGGCAAACTAATATAACAATCTATGACAAAATCAGTTCAGTAATTAGGAAAACAGCTGTTGTTGTATGACACTAGACCTATATAACTAATTGAAAATGATTAATATCAAAGAGAGATAAGTGAATATTGATCAAGAGTCTAGGTAAAATACTAACAGAGAGGGCTCTATTAGGAGAAACATAGCATTGTATTATTTACCAAAGTATAATATGAAGTCCTCTATGACATGGTTGAATAATCATGTGTCCTTTATTTCGTGCAGACAAAATGAAGTTTAATTTCAGCTTTCATGTATATGACTAAAGACTTCTCATTGTAATTTTTACAAATTAATTATGGGGCATTAATGTTAGCACACAAAAATTGGTCAATTTTTAGATTTTGAGACCTCTATTTTTGTCACTAATGAAAAGTCTTCCCATCTGAAAAGTATCTATTGTGTGTACAGAGCAAGTACACTGAAATTCCTACAGTTTTTAAAAGGACATAGGTAAGATTTTGAATTGTTCTCTTCATTGCCATCATTATTTCTTCTAATTATAAATTACTATAACCTTGTGGTTACATGTTACTAATACTTTTAACACCTAAATAATCATCACAACTTTGTTCTGAGTTATTTGGCTTATCCTTTTAAATTGGTAGGTTTTTTTTGTTTTAATTTTTATTTTATTCATATGTGCATACAATGTTTGGGTCATTTCTCCCCCCTTCCCCCTGCCCCTTCCCTCCCCCCCACTCCCTTCCTTACCCCCCCTTACACCTCGCTACCAGGCAGAAACTATTCTTCCCTTATCTCTAATTTTGTTGAAGAGAGAGTATAAGCAATAATAGGAAGGAACAAGGGTTTTTGCTAGTTGAGATAAAGATAGCTATACAAGGAGTCGAATTGCATTGCTTTCCTGTACATGTGTGTTACTTTCTAAATTAATTCTTCTCAAACTGACCTTTTATCTAGTTCCTAGTCTCCTATTGGGCTCTGTCACTTTAAAGTATCTGCATTAGTTTCTCTGCACTGAAGGCAACAAATACTATCTAGTTTTTTGGGTGTCTTACCTATCCTCATACCTCCCAAGTGTGCTCTTGCTTTATCATGTGATCAAAGTCCAATCCCCTTGTTGTGTTTGCCCTTGATCTAATGCCTGCATATGAGGGAGAACATACAATTTTTGGTCTTTTGGGCCAGGCTAACCTCACTCGGAATGATGTTCTCCAGTTCCATCCATTTACTTGTGAATGATAAGATTTCATTCTTTTTCACGGCTGAGTAAAACTTCATTGTGTATAAATACCACATTTTCTTAATCCATTCATCAGTAGTGGGGCATCTTGGCTGTTTCCATAACTTTGCTATTGTGAATAGTGCTGCAATAAACAACGATGTGCAAGTGCCTCTGGAGTAACCTGAGTCACATTCTTTTGGGTATATCCCCCAAGAGTGGTATTGCTGAATCGTATGGTAGATCTATGTTTAGCTTTTTAAGAAGCTTCCAAAATTTTTCCCAGAGTGGTTATACTAGTTTGCATTCCCACCAGCAGTGTAAAAGGGTTCCTTTTTGCTCCACATCCTCGTGAACACCTGTTGTTAACCAGGCAAAGACACCTTCAAAAAGGAGAACTATAGGCCAATCTCCTTAATGAACACTGATGCAAAAATCCTCAATAAAATAATGGCAAACCGAATTCAACAACACACCAAGAAGATCATTCACCACGACCAAGTAGGCTTCATCCCAGGAATGCAGGGGTGGTTCAACATACAAAAATCAAAAAATGTAATATACCATATTAACAGAAGCAAAGACAAAAACCACTTGATCATCTCAATAGATGCAGAAAAAGCCTTTGATAAGATCCAACACCATTTCATGATAAAAGCTCTAAGAAAACTAGGAATAGAAGGAAAGTACCTCAACATTATGAAAGCTATATATGACAAACCTACAGCCAGCATTATACTTAACGGTGAAAAACTGAAACCATTCACTCTAAAATCAGGAACTAGACAAGGATGCCAACTATCTTCACTCAGAATGAAATTGGTGAGTGTTTATACCATTATTTTAAACCTAATTTCTCTCTTAAGTAGACTATAATATATGTAATGATTGTAAGAGGAATTCTTGATAATTTTGAATAACTTGCCACACAAAACCAAGTTAAATACAATCAAATTGTTAAATTTAAAGAAAAATCCTACATGAGAGTGAAATCAGAAAGAGGTCTCCTAGGCAAGTACTAACCCTGCTTAGCTTCTGAGATCAAACCAGATCAGGCACGTTCAGGGTGATATGACCGTAAATAAATGCAGTAATATTATTGGATATGGGTCACACACTAAAGGGAGACCATGCATGGAGGGATAGGGAAAGGGAAGGAAACCTAAAACTTGAATGTGGTTTATGTGCTCACTGTACAGGAGCAAATACAGTAATCTGAACCTGGCAGAGGCCTCTATGGGACTAGGACCGGGAAGTAGTGAAGAGGTCTGGTGGAGATAAATCAATGTGGGTTGCAATACACATGTGCATGGAAGCAACACTAGGAATCTCTCTGTACAGCTATCCTTATCTCAAACTAGCAAAAATGCTATTTCTTTCTTATTATCTCTTATGTCTTCTCTTAAAAAAAATCAGGGAACAAGCAGGCAGAACAGGTTCTGCTTGGAAGTAGGGAAAGGGAGGTGGTCCAAATAATGTATACATATGTAAGTAAATGTAAAAATGATAAAATAAAATAAAAGACATATTAACACTAGTGCTAAAAAAAGAAAGAGGTCAATTAAGAATCTTAACACTTCTGTTTGCCCACAGAGAGATTGAGTTAGCAACTATATAGTCTGAATACCTTCATGAGAATTTCATGGTCCAGTTGAGAAGTTACAGCACACTGAGGAAAATAAAACATCAAGAAAAGTTTCAATCAAAAATGGTAGATAGTTTCATTGCCTTATGTGTGCTTTTTCCTATTCTGTCTATAAGTCACAGACAGAAGGAAATCACACACTGATGATCTTCTCTCAGTGAAAAACAAAAAAAGACTGGGAAATATATCCAATATTCTGGCTATATGAGGGCTTTCTGATGGATTGGCATCTATCTCATCTCACTCAGAACACTGAGAAGACTGATAATATTTTATAAGCTATTGGAAAGAGATGCATTCACCACAGCATATTTGAACTATAGTTTTTATAGGCAGACACTAGAGGGAAGAAGAGATTATAAGTTTCTAAAAAAGAAGCAGGGGCAAGCCACTTATGATTTTGATACAATGAAACACACACACAGAAACTTAGTGAACATCCACAGAAATAGTGTTGATATGTCCTAGAATCTCCAGTTGTGCTGATCAGTAAAGGTCTTCCCCCTGCACAATGCCAGTCAACTAAGACTGGAAGAGTTGGAGATTTTCCAAATGCTGAAATGTCAAAAAAAAAAAAAAACCCAAAACACAGCAATAACAAAGGGCACAACTTACAAGGAAACAGGGAAACTTGGTTCTCTAGGAACAATATAAAATTGCAGTAACTGATCATATAGGAAGACAAATGTATGAGCCATCTAACAAAAATTGTAAAAATAGCTGTCATAAAGATGTGCATATATAAAAATCAGTAGCATATTTATAAGCCAATAATGAGCTTTCTGAGAAAGAAATAAAGCAAGCAATCCCACTCACAATAGCTAAAATAAAATAACTAAGTATAAATTTAACCAGGGAAGTGAGTTGTTCCTATATTGAAAATTAGAAAACACTAATAAAATAAATTGAAGAGAACACAAAAAATAAAAGAAATTCCATGTTTATGGATTGAAAGAAGTAATGTTAAAATGGTCATAATATCTAAAGCAATTTAGAAATTCAATGCAATCTACATCAAAATAACAATGTCATTTTCCACAGAAATATTAAAAAAATCCTAAAATTCTTATGGAACCATCTAGAACCCTACATAGCCCAAACCAACCTTCAGCAAAAGGAGAAAAGCTGAAGTAATCACAATATTTGATCTTAAGACATACTACAGAATTATTATAACGCAAGCAGTATACTAATGAAACAAAAACCAACACATAGAGCAATTGAACAGAGGAGAAAATCCAGAAATAGATACATCTACAGCTAAGTCATCTAAGGCAATAGCACTTACCATCTTTCATCTTTTTTTTGTATTATGACTGTTAAACTTTATTGTCAGTTTGGTTGGGTTGGAAAGTGCCAAGGAGATTAGTAAGGCACACTCCTGGATGTATCTCTCGGGGTTTTTCCATAAAGGATTAATTAAGGAGGGAAGACCCACTTTGAATATGGGTGGTACCACCCAACAGGCCTAAATGGAATAAATGGGGAAAAAGGACAAAGGCCCAGGATCACAGGCATTCTCAATCTCTTTTTTTGTAAGCCACCATTATATGAACTGTATTGCTCTGCCGTACTTCACCTGCCATTTTGGACTGAAATATCTGAAACCATGAGTGAAAATAAATGTTTCCTCCTTTCTGTTCTTTTGCTTATGCATTTTGTCATAGCAATGAAAAACTAACAGGAAATTGGTACCAGAGAAGTCTAGTCATGGTTGTGTACTATACCCAATGTGCTATAATCAGATATTAATGGGTAATTCTGGTGGGAGCTCCAAAGTCCATAATTACAATGGAAATGCAAATATTAAAGACTGTACAAATGAGGTTTCAGTTCAAGGTGAGCACTTTATTGGGAATTTGACTAAAAGCCACTTGTGTTACATTCTGGCAAAGAACTTGTGCATAACATTTTGGAAATGTCCATGTTAGGTGCTCAATATAAAGGTGAAAGACTGGTGGGTGATGCCTATAATCCTATCTACTTGGAAGGCTGACATCAGGAGGATAGAGGTTTGAGGCCAGCCTGAGTCAATAGTTTTGGAGACCACATCTCCAAGATAACCCGAGGAAAATGGACACTGGAGGTGTGGCTCATGCTGTAGAGCACCTGTTTTGCAAGTGGGAAGCCCTGACTTCAAACCCCAGTAACACCAATATAAATAAATAAATAAATAGATGGTGGAAGACTAGTTAAACTGACAGAGGACATTTCAAGGCATCCCAATATTTGGGCTGCTGCATGATTATTGTTGCCTAACCAAAAAGGTCATGACTTTTGCTCTTTACCATTACATTGTTAATTTGCCACATTTCCTAAGGGCCAATGTAATGATATCACTCATATCAAATTTCAATATCTTTGTAAACTCACTACTTTTCCAAACCTCTCAGACTAAGACAGAGCATTCACCAGTGTATTCCCTTTCACACATGTATCTGATTGCAGCTGAACAATGGTGTTTTTTTTTTAATTTTAGCAAGGATTTATTTTAGTATAACAGGATAAAGTATAGACAAGGGGTTGGGGGGTAGAAAAAGAGAGAGAAACATTTCTTGCCCTCATGCAGAAAATGGGAACAAAGACTCCTGGTGTTTTTTTTTAATGTATCTCTAACACCTACCAGACACTCTGTGGGATCCTTCTTGTCATATTCTGCTTCACCAGACCTTTCCTGATATCATTTTATGTTATGTTGCCTGGAAGAAAAAAAACATTCAGAGTTATTTGCACACAGGAAGTATGTTAGTGAGTACTATTGGCAGCCAGTGTTTGATAGGGAGTGAGGAAATAAAAGTTGATCAGAGCCATTAGTTTAGTCCTTAGCTAATAACATTGGTGCCCTTGGATCTGGCATGAATCTTCAGATTTATTACAAATCAAACCAATGGATCCAAGAAACTGAGTGACCTCTTTGGGTGTCATTGGACTACAGTCATTAGATGTGGAATCTCCTTGAAGAGGCAGCACAACCTTAATCATTTCAGCTCTCTGTAGCTCACGATAACTTCTGTGAGAGTCTCAGCTGTGAATTATTAGCAGGTAATACTCCCAGAATGTGGAGATAAATATATTGGTATTGAAGAGTGGGATCTGGACAGTGCAGCACAACATCTACTACAATATTCTAATAGTCACACTTACCTGCATGGTGTTACAGTTTGTGATCTTTTCTGTTCCATTTGAAATCGCTCCTATATTACCATCTAAAAATCTAGTTTTGCCAAGATATTGATGACTCCCACAAAATAATGCACATTCTTGTTGATCTTTCTCATTTCTCAAGTTCTAGTCCTTAAGTCAGTACTGCCCATACCTGGCAGGCTATCAGTACATTCTTGGGAACACTTTAAATTACAGGTTTACAGGTTTTATTCACAACCAGATTCTGATTCTGTAGGCTTCCTGGCTTTTGTTGTTGCTGGCACTATTTAGTTTCTGTTTTTATTAATTTTTTTGTCTTTCAAATACACCCTAAGAGATTTTGATACAGTCATCAGAATCTGACCTTTACAAATTGTAGAAATAAATTAATCCCTTGGAAAACATTTAAAATATGATCATCCATTTTATCCTGTTATAAAAGACCATCAAACTGTTCTAGAATTTGTAGGCATAGGCTTATAATGATTCTTTTACATTTATTTTGTCAGTATTGCAAGCAACTTATGAATTTGAAGGTAGGTGTATAGTGTGTAGCTATAAAATAGAAGAAACAATTCATTCAACTTTTAGGATATATGATTTTATCATTAAAATGGAATAGTTCAGAAAAAGTCTTTCTCAAACCCTCATAGTTATCAACCTAACTTTCCTTACCATCCATCACTAGAGAAATGGTATGTATTCATTAACAATAGTAATTTATTGACTGGGTATGGTGATTCTTGCCTGTAATCCCTTCTCAGGATGTGGAGATAAGAGAATTGCAGTTTGATAGGCCTGGCAAAATAGGCGACACTGTCTCAAAAAACAAGCTGTGTGTGGTAACCCATACCAGTAACTTCAGCTACTCATGAGGCAGATTTAAGACTGTGGACCAAGGCTGGCCCAGAGAAAACCTAAAACTAAAGCAAAAAGGGCTGGGGACACAGCTCAAATTGTACAGCTTTTGCATAGCAAGCAGGAAGCCATGCGTTCAAATCTCAGTACTGCTAAAAAAAAAGTAATTTATTTTGACACTGGTTCTAAAGCAAGAGAAGAAGAACAAAATGAGACAATGAAGTGCCATGTGTTTCTAAAATTTTCAATGGAAAATTTCACTGGTATTTGAGTCAAGGAGTACATAGGATGATAAAAAGGAACTCTAATAATTTGTATTCTATAGCAACATTCTCTTAGTAGTGAAGAAAACTACACAGTGTCTAAAATTCACTTTATTTTCAACTTGTCCCTGTATATTTAAAACAATGGTTAGAAAAACAATTCAGCAAATTATTAACATGTTTCTAACTTTTCTGACTATTGGAAAAATTAGTCACTGACTCTAATTTGGATGTATATGCTGTGTAGAACAGTAGGATTGAGGCAAATAGTGATATTTCTTTGGACATGTGAATAGAATATAAACCTGCACAATTACTAGAGACTAAGGTACCTTTAGTTTTATCTTTGAATGTACCACTCTTCATGATAAGACCAAATTTATCATTTTTATATGTATCACTTGCAGTTTGGAAAAGTTTTTCTTTCTGTGAAGGCAATTCCATGTTACCCTCTCATATCTCAGAAACTGTCTGAGTAGATTTTCCTTTTTTGGCAGTGCTTGAGTTTGAGCTCAGGGCTTTGAACTTGTGAGGCAAGCATTCTACCATTTGAACCATGCCCCTAGTCCTTTTTCGCTTTAGTTATTTTTCAGGTAGGGTCTCATGTTATTGCTTAAGGCTGGCCATGAAGTGCAATACTCCTACCTATACCTCTTGTGTAGCTGGAATTACAAGTGTGTACCACCAAACTTGGTTTGTTGGTTAAGAAGGGTTAACTCCAACTTTTTGTCTGACTAGCCTTTAGCTGCTGTCCAACCAATCTCTTCCTAGTTAATAGCTAAGATTAGAGGAATATGTTACCACTCCCAGCACTGAGTAGCTCTTTTCCTTTTCCTCTCATGTAGTTTAAGGACTATCTAAATATCCACTTACTGATTTCTCTGGCCTAGAATAGGTTCATTGTGCACCAGTTACCAACATCTCTGAGTCCAGTGAGACATAATACACTCACACATAATGAATCACATGAAATTATTAGTTACTGATAGACAGCAAGAGGCAAAAATAAACCATTGTGCACATGTCCTCCCACACTCAAGAAACTTTCAAGGAGTGAATGGAGCTTTGGGCTCATGTGCCCTACTTGAACCAGAGCTGAGGACTCCAAAGTTAGCACAACTTAGGTTATATGATTTAGGAAACACCTGACACATGAAGTTTTGGAGATTATCTTTCTTCTAGATAAGTGTGGAACTAAACTTTGGCTGTCCCAAGACAGTTCTTCCCTAATAGAATTTACTCCACTTAGTCAGAGGAACAGGCAAAAAAAATAGATTGTTTTGGACAGATCCTTACTATTTGGGGATGAAGAATTTATAGCATATTCTGTAGTTATTATTGAGAACTTTAAGTAAGAAAAAAGGGAGAACTGGGTAAGTACAAGATCAACTGGAGAACTGTCCAGCACACAGTGCCATCTTCTTATTAGAACTTCACATGGAAGCAAAATGATAAACCTATCAAGGGTCTTTTTTTAAATAAGGGCCATAATTGTATTTATGTGATTTTCACTCTCATATTCTCATCATGCAAAGGCCCTACCTCCAAATACCATCATACTGGGGACAAGGTTTCAACATAATGAATGTTGGGAACTATAAATATTCACTTAAAATTATGTGAAATTTTAAATATGACACTTAAAATTATGTTATGTTAATGGAATAAATAAAAGTAGGAAGAAATGAAACAATTCCAGTGCTCTTGGATTGGAAGAATTCATATTGTTAAGATATTATCAGTCAACAGAATCAGTGTTATCCATATCAAAATCCCAGTGACTTTTTCAGAAACAGAAAAATCTATCCTAAAATTTATTATTTCAACAGACCTTGAATAGCCCAAATATGCTTGAAAAAAGGATCAAAGTTCAAGGCCTCACACTTCATGATTTTAAAACATCCTAAATAGCTGTGTTAATTGAAACATTGTGGTGATTGCATTAAGACCAATATACCAACTAAAGAAACAGAATGTGAAACCCAGAACAAAAAAAAAACCTTCACAAATGGTCAAATGACTTTTGCCAATGGTGCAAAGATCATTTGATGGTGAAATTTTTGAAACTGCATTTGAAATATTAGGTATTTACATGCATACACATAAAATCCGACACCCACCTTATACCATACACAAAAGTTAAAACATATCGAATATATAAGAATAATACTTAAAACAGTAAAACTCAGAAAAAGCAAGAACAAATTTTGTGTCATTGGTTTTGGCAACAATTTCTTGAATATGACACCAAAGGCAAAGATCACAAAATAAAAGCACAGATGAGTTCATCAAAATTAAAAACCTTTGTATATCGAAGAGCACTATCAGTAAAGTAAAAGGCATCAATTAGAATGGAAAGAGATATGTACAGATAAGTAGTTGATTACCATAATGTGTAAATAATTTCTACAACATGATGACAAAAAGGAAATTACCTGAGTAAAATATTCAAAGAACTGAATAGTCATGTATCTAAGGAAGATACACAAATGACTAGTAGCATAAGAAAGGACACTCAACATTACTAATCATTAGGGAAATGTAGAACCAAATGACTATTACTAAATAACTCACAGGTTGGCAAGAGCATATGGCAATTTGAACATTTGTGTATTACTGGTAATGCAACTATGGAGAAAAGTCTGACAATAACTCAAATAATCAAAAATACAAAATACCATCTAATCCAGCAATTCTACTTCTAGGATTATGTAAAAAAAATGTTAAATCAGAAAAATCACACAGATATATGTACACTCATGTTTATAACAGCATTAAATACAATGTCTAAAATGTGCAACCTACAAGTCCATCAACAGATGAATAGATAAAAAACTATTACATGTGCATAAAATGGAATATAATGCAGCCTTAAGGAAAGAAATTCTGATACATGCTACAGTATGGATCAACCTTGAAAACCTTACACTAAATGAAATCAGGTGGCCAAAAAGGGACAAATATTGTATGGTTCCACTTATTTTCATATCATAAAGTACACTCCTGGTTGCCAGTGGATGAAACCGGATGGTTAGTATTTTTAATGAGTACAAAATTCCAACTGGAGGAGATGAAAAATTCTGGAGATGGGTTGATGATTACACTGAAATGTGAATGTACTGAGCACCACAGATGGTTAAAAATGGTAAGTTTTGTGTTATACATAGTCTACCATAATAAAAAGGCATTGATAATTTGGTAAAATAGTGAGGAAGATTTAAAACCCAAAGGTATAAGCTTGGCAGTTAAACAAAGCTTCAGCAGCAGTGCATTTGTTGACACAGACAAACTTGAGAGCTACTTTTCAGAGTTTGAAGGAAAAATTGTTATGTATGGGTCAGAAAGCTTAGGGTGTACACAAAATGGGCCTTGAAAACTATTCATTAAGCCAATTTACAGGGGTAAATTGGTGCAAATGGCACATTACTTCTAGTGCTATGTCTTTAAGAAGGTAATATTTTCAGTAAGCTTTAAGATGTGGCACTGATAGCTTGGCACAATCATTTACCCTGAAAATTTTTAAGAGAAATTTTTTTCTTTAATGCCTAGTCATATTTATTGTCAGACAGTAACACACATACTGTAGGTTTGCAAAACCATAGAAACATCAATTTCTTTGATTTCCTTAATCTTACAGTTATTTAGGACAATGGTATAGTTTCTCTTGTTCATTCTGTATCATCAATCCTGTCATAGTTCCTGGGTTTAATAACTGCTCACTCAATGCATAGTAGAATCCATTGATAATTATTTTTTATTCATTAATTCATATGTGCATACATTATTTGGGCCATTTCTCCCCTCTGCCCCCTGCCCCCTCCCTATCCACCCCAGTCCCCCTCACTTCAAGGCAGAACTTGTTCTGCCCTTTGCTCCAATTTTGTTGAAGAGAAGACATAAGCAATAATAAGAAAGACATAGCATTTTTGCTAGTTGAAATAAGGATAGCTACACAGAGACATTTTTAGCATTACTTCCATGCACAAGTGTATTACAACCCAAATTGATTCATGTCTACCTGACCTGGTCACCATTCCATACTGACCTCTGTCGTTTTAAGGTTACTGTACTAGTTCCTCTGCAGTGGGGACATTAAACACGTTCAAGTTTTGGGTTTCCTACATATCCCCATTCCTCCCCTATGTGCTCTCCCCTTAGTGTGTGACCCAAGTCAAACAACACTGCTGTATTTGCCCTAGATCTAAAGTCCGCATAAGAGGGAGAACATACGATCTTTTTCTATGTTGAATCAGGCTACTTTATAAACATCTTTTTAAAAGAAGTTTTTATTACTCATTTATTCACATGTGCATACATTGTTTGGGTCATTTATCCCCCCTGCCCCCTGTCCCCCACACTCTCCCCCTCCCCCTATCACTTCCAGGCAGAAACTGTTCTGCCCTTATCTCTAATTTTGTTGAAGGGAAGACATAAGCATAATAAGGAAGTCAAAGTGTTTTTGCTAGTTGAGTTAAGGATAGCTATACAGAAAGATTCCTAGCACTGCTTTCATGTACAAATGTGTTAGAACCCAAGTTGATTCATCTCTAACTGATCTTTACACTGGTTCCTGCTCTCCTTCTCATGTTAACTTCTGTTGCTTTAAGTTTTTTGTATTAGTTCCTCTGGAGTGGGGACATCAAATGCTTTCATGTTTTGGGTTTTCTACCTATTCCTATATCTCCCATGTGTGCTGTCCCCTTATCATGTGATCCAAGTCCAACCACATTGCTGCATTTGCCCTAGATCTAAAGTCTGCATATGAGGGAGAACATAAGATTTTTGGTCTTCTAAGCCTGGCTAACCTCGCTCAGAATGATTTTTCCAGTTCCATCCATTTACCTGCAAATGATAAGACTTCATTCTTCTTCATGGCTGAGTAAAATTCCATTGTGTTTACTTATCACATTTTCTTGGTCCATTCATCAGTAGTGGGGCATCTTGACTGTTTCCATAACTTGGCTATTGTGAATAGCACTGCAATAAACATAGGTGTGCAGGTGCCTTTGGAGTAACCTGTGTCATATTCCTTTGGGTATATCCCGAGGAGTGGGATTGCTGGATCATATGGCAGATCTATGTTTAGATTTTTAAGAAGCCTCCATTTTATTTTCTAGAGTGGTTGCTCTTGCTCCCATTCCCAGTAGCAGTGTATAAGGGTTCCTTTTTCCTCACATCCTCGCCAACACCTGTTGGTGGTAGTGTTTTTGATGATGGCTATTCTAACAGGGGTGAGGTAGAATCTTAGTGTGGTTTTGATTTGCATTTCCTTTATGGCTAGAGACAGTGAGCATTATTTCATGAGTTTTTTGGCCATTTGAATTTCTTCTTTTGAGAAGGTTCGGTTTACTTCAGTTGCCCATTTCTTAATTGGTTCACTGATTTTAGGAGAGTTTAGTTTCTTAAGTTCCCTGTATATTCTGGTTATCAGTCCTTTGTCTCATGTACAGCAGACAAATATTTTCTCCCACTCTGTAGGTAGTCTCTTCAGTTGAAGACCATTTCTTTTATTGTGCAGAAGCTTTTTAAATTGATGAAGTTCCATTTGTCCATCCTTTCTCTTAGTTGCTGAGCAGCTTGGGTTCTATTGAGGAAGTCCTTGCCTACACCTATTAGTTTCAGAATGTTTCCTGCTCCTTCCTGTATTGGCTTCAGACTTTCAGGTCTGATATAAATGTCCTTGATCCATTTTGAGTGATACTAGTACAGGGTGATAAACATGGATCTAATTTCAGTTTCTTGCAGACGGATAACCAGTTTTCCCAGCAACATTTGTTGAAGAGGCTGTCTTTTCTCCATCATATGTTTTTAGCACCTTTGTCAAAAATGAGGTGGACATAGTTGTGTGAATTCATGTCCGGGTCCTCTATTCTGTCCCACTGGTCTTCATGTCTGCTTTTGTGCCAGTACCATACTATTTTTATTGCTATTGCTTTGTAATATATGTTGAAGTCAGGTATTGTGATACCTCCAGCTTTGCTCTTTCTGCTGAGTATTGCCTTGGCTATTTGTGGTCTCTTGGGTTTCCAAATGAACTTTAGGGTAGATTTTTCTATCTCTGTGATGAATGTCATTGGGATTTTGATGGGAATTACATTCAACATGTAGATTGCTTTTGGTAGTATAGCCTTTTTACTATGTTGATTCCACCAATCCATGAGCATGTGAGATCTTTCCACATTCTGTAGTCTCTCTCAATCTTTCTTCAGGAGTCTGTTATTCTCCTTGTAGAGGTCATTCACATCTTTTGTTAAGTTTACTCCTAGGTATTCGATATTTTTTTGAGGCTACTGTGAATGGAATTTTTTCCATATATTCCTTCTTAGTTTGTTCATTATTGGTTTATAGAAAAGCTAATTATTTTTGTAAGTTGATTTTGTATCCAGTCACCATACTATAGTTGGTTATGGTGTCTAAGAGTTTTTGAGTCTTTAAGGTGTAGGATCACATCGTCTGCAAATAAGGATATTTTGACAGTTTCTTTACCTATTTGTATTCCTTTTATTTCTTCTTCTTGCCTGATTTTTCTGGCTAGAAATTCCAGTACTACATTGAATAGGACTACGTTGAATAGTGGGCACCCTTGTTTCATTCCTGATTTTAGGGGAAATGGTTTCAGTTTTTCACCATTAAGTATGATTTTGGCTGTAGGTTTCTCAGAACACACAATCTTTGGTCTTCTGAGCCTGGCTACCTTGCTCAGGATGAAGTTCTCCTTTCCATCCATTTACTTGAGAATGATAAGACTTCATTCTTCTTCATGGCTGATTAAAATTCCATTTTGTATAAATATTACATTTTCTTAATCTATTCGTCAGTACTGGGGCATCTTGACTGTTTCCATAAGTTGGCTATTGTGAATAGCACTGCAATAAACATGAGTGTGCAGGTGCCTCTGGAGTAACCTGAATCACATTCCTTTGGGTATATCTCTTGGTGTGGGATTGCTGGATCATATGGCAGATCTATGTTTAGATTTTTAAGAAGCCTCCATTTTATTTTCCAGAGTGGTTGCTCTAGCTCTCATTCCCAATAGCAGTGTATGAGGGTTCCTTTCTCCCCACATCCTTGCCAACACCCGTTGTTGGTGGTGTTCTTGATGATGGCTATTCTAACAGGGGTGAGGTGGAATCTTAGTGTGGTTTGATTTATGTTTCCTTTATGGCTAAGGATGGTGAGCATTTTTTCACGTGTTTTTTTTTCATTTGATTTCTTCTTTTGAGAAAGTTCAGTTTACTTCAGTTGCCCATTTCTTTATTGGTTCATTGATTTTGGGAGAGTTTGATTTTTTCAGTTCCCTATATATTCTTGTTAACAGTCCTTTGTCTGATGTATAGATGGCAAATATTTTCTCCCAATCTGTAGGTGGTCTCTTCAGTTTAGAGACCATTTCTTTTGTTGTGCAGAAGCTTTTTAATGTTATGTAGTCCAATTTGTTCATTCTTTATCTTAGTTGCTGAGCTTCTGGGGTTCTACTGAGGAAGTCCTTGCCTATTCATATTGCTTCCAGAGTATTCCTTCATCTTTCACATATTAACATCAGAATTTTAGGTCTGATATTAAGGTGTTTGATCCATTTTGAGTAGATACTAGTACAGGGTGATACACATGGATCTAGTTTCAGTTTTTTGCAGGCAGATAACCACTTTTTCCCAGCAACATTGAAGAGACTGTCTTTTCTCCATAGTATGGTTTTGGAGCCTTTTCAGAAATAAGGTTGGGCATAGCACTGTGGATTCATATCCATGCCCTCTATTCTGTTCCACTGGTTTTCATGACTGTTTCTGTGCCAGTACCATGCTTTTTAAAATTGCTATTGCTTTGTAGTATACCTTGAAGTCAGGTATTGTGATTCCTCCAGCATTGCTCTTTCTGCTGAGTATTGCCTTGGCTATTTGTGGTCTCTTGTGCTTCCAATTGAACTTCAGGGTAGATTTTTCAATCTCTGTGATGAATGTCATTGGGATTTTGATGGGAATTGCATTAAACATGTGGATTGCTTATGGAAGTGTAGCCATTTGTACTATGTTGATTATACCAATCCATGAGCACGGGAGATCTTTCCACTTTCTGTAGTCTTCCTTGATCCCTTTCTTCAGGGCTTTGTAGTTCTCCTTGTAGAGGTCATTCATATCCTTTGTTAAGTTTACTCCTAGGTGTTTGATTTTTTGAGGGTATTGTAAATGGAATTGTTTGCATATATTCTTCCTCAATTTGTTCATTGTTGGTTTATAGAAAAGCTAGTGATTTTTGTAAGTGGATTTTATATCCTGCCACCTTGTAGCTATTATGGTGTCTAGGAGTTTTGGGGTAGAGTTTTTTGGGTCTTTAAGATATATGAACATGTTGTCTGCAAAGAGGGATATTTTGACAGTTTCTTTACATATTTGTATTCCTTTTATGTGTTCTTCTTGCCTAATTGCTTTGTCTAGGAATTCCAAGACTATGTGGAATAGGAGTGGAGATAGTGAGCACCCTTGTCTCATTCCTGATTTTAGGGGAAATGGTTTCAGTATTTCTTCATTAAGTATGATGTTGGCTATGGGTTTGTCATACAGCCTTTACAATGTTGAGGAACATTTCTTCTATTCCTAGTTTTCTTAAGGTTTTATCATGAAGTGTGTTGTCGGATCTTAACAAAGGCTTTTTTTCCATCTACTGAAATTACCAAGTGATTTTTGTCTTTGCTTCTACTAATGCGCTGTATTAGATATATAGATTTGCATATGTTGAACCACCCTTGCATCCCTGGGATGAAGCCAACTTGGTCATGGTGAATGATCTTTCTCATATGTTGTTCGATTCGGTTTGCCATTATTTTATTGAGGATTTTTGCATCAATGTTCATTAAGGAGATTGGCCTATAGTTCTTCTTTTTAGAGGTGTCATCTGGTTTTGGGATGAGTGTAATACTGGCTTCATAAAATGAGTTAGGCAGTGTTCCTTCTCTTTCTATTTCATGGAAAAGTTTAAGGAGAGTTGGTATTAGTTCTTCTTTAAAGGTCTGATAGAATGCAGTGAATCCATCAGGCCCTGAACTTTTTTTTTAGGGACACTCTTAATTGCTACTTCAATTTTAGATCTATTCAGGTGATTAATATCCTCTTGGTTAAATTTTGGATCGTCAAAAGTATCTAGAAATTTGTCCATTTCTTCAAGATTTTCCAATTTATTAGAATATAGGTTCTCAAAGTATTCTTTAATGAGTACCTGGATTTCCGTGGCATTTGTTGTTATCTCACCTTTTGCATATTTAGTTTTACTGATTTGGTTTTTTTCTCTCCTCATTTTAGTCAGGTTTGCCAGGTATTTGTCAATCTTGATTATTTTTTCCAAGAGCTACCTTTTTGTTTCATTGATTCCTTGTATTTTTTTTATTTGTTTATATTTAATTGATTTCAGCTCTTATTTCTCTCCTTCAACTTGTTTTGGGATTTGCTTGTTCCCGTTTTTCTAGGAGTTTCAGATGTAGCATTAGGTCATTGATTTGAGATTTTTCTGTCCTTTTAATATATGTACTCATGGCTATAAACTTTCCTCTGAGGTCTGCCTTTGCTGTGTCCCATAAGTTCTGGTAGGTTGTGTTTTCATTTTTTTTTGTCTTCCACTTGTTCTAGTCTTCTGGAGTAGCCTTCCATTGCATTTTGTGTTTCTGTTTCATTCTTTTTTTCTGAGTTTTCCATATCATGGGTCACTTCTTCTTTAATATTGTCAATTTAAAACTTTAGTTAAATTATCTCTCCATTTATAGTGTTCTCTGTTTCACTTTGGTGTTTATTTAGGGCTCCTATTAGTTCATTTATTTGTTTCTGTGTCTTCTCATATTCTTTATTTTTGGTGTCCTGAAATTTCTTGTGTGCCTCTTCTATGTTTTGGTTAACCATGTCTAGTAACATCTTCATGAAATTCTCAGTGATTACTTTCAGGATTCCTTCTTTGAGGATGTTCTTGTGGGCATCATTGAATTCCTTGGCATTGTTTATCTTTGTTTTGTTGGAGTCTGGAACTGGGTATCCATTTTCTGCATTTCCCTCTTAATTCTGTATTAAATTATTTTGGTGAGTAGAATGGTTACCATCCCTTTTTCATCTTCCCATCACTCCACTTGGTACTGTATAACTATGTTCTTGGTAGACTTGTTTGTGGTTTCAGTTACCTGTTTTCTTTCCCTTTGTTTAATTTTGTTTCGTGGCTGTATTGAGATTTTTAGCTTAGTGTTTGTGTTCTATTTCTGTCCCTTATCTGTGTGTAATTTAATATTAACTAATTCATAATAATAAAACTAACAACACAAAAAAATGAAGAAAAAAATAAAGAAATCAATGGGTGGAGATGAAAAAACAAACACAAACAAACAAATAAGAAACAAAACAAACACACACAAAAAAACTCCAGGTTCAGAAATAATAGAATTTCAGTCTTAGATTAAGTTCTGATGTTACTCCCCCAACATCCACTCCTGGTGTTGGTATTTAAGTAGAAGCTCTATGGTAGGCTTGGCAGGTGGTTGGCTGGTATTTTTGTTTTTTCTTCTGTCTTTCAGAGGGAGCTGCTTAGTCAGCTCCTCCCTCAGTGGATTGTGGCAGTTTAAATTTGTATGTTGTTTTTGCCTCACCCCCTTTCTCTGGGGCAAGTCCAGTGATCTGTTAGCCAGTCCCCTGCTGTTAGTATGTTGTGATGGTTTGCTGATTGTTTTTCAATTTTGCCTTGTTGTTTGTCTTTGGATGTTGCTCAATGACTCAGTAGATGAGCTTTGTGTACCGCTACCTGCCCTATTTCAGGCAATGACTTATCACCAGCCCTCTGTTGACCCTTCTGCTTTTCCAGCCTTTGTTTACTGAAAGTTTGAGTGGAGATCAGCTCCTTGCACCTCCCCCCTTCTCTGGTGTGCTTTCAGCATCTTGCCCCCTCTGCTGTGTGTTAATTTTCAGTTCCTTGTTTATTGTTCAGTCTTTTTTTTTTTTGCAGGGAGGAGGGTGCAGTTTGCCCAAGGAGCTATGCTGGTTTATCCAAGGGGAAGCTGGGGGAATACTGCATGATGCTTGGTACTCACCTGTTTGGTCTGCCAAATGTCTCCCAAGCAGGTTTGGGTCCACCATCTGGAAGCTGCGGGAGCCCTCCTGTTTTCTCTGTGTAATGTGGTGTGGAGAATCTATGGGCTAGGGGTTCAGGGTGTTGAAGTTTTGATTCTCCTTGGTGTTTTATTTCTGCCAAGCGTGGCTCCAGCATCTCAGCAAAGTTTTTGATTCACGGAGCTCATGCTGTCTGCTTCTGCACCCTAAAGTTGCCATCTTGGATCCTCCTAAAAGTAATTAAGTTCACAACACCTAACTGCCTTGACATCGTTAAAGATGATAATGTCTTATGATTTTTTTCAGAATTTTATTGACTCTGACCATCTGACACATACATCTGTACAGGGTACTTACTATTACTAAGCCACTGAATATGAGATACAAAGATTGCAACATACTCAGAGAAAAAAAACCACAAAGAACCAATTGAAACAATAATAGAATCAGACTAGCAAAAGTATCAGGTTTAGAAATTATCAGAGATAAAATAGATTAAGTATAATTGTTGTGTTTAAAGAATCAATAGAGGATGCAGAAAACATAATAAAGGAGCCAGCAAATTTTAAAATGGTCAATGAAATCTGAATACAAAGCAAAACAAAAATAACTTGCACAAATGAAATATATAAAGACTGACATTGAAATTGTAGTAGATAAGTTTGCTAAAAGATAAATACAAAGACATTACCTGGAATGAAACATAGAAGACACAAAGAAGAAAACTGTAACAAAAAGGTGATACAATATAGAGGACAGAGTGAGAAAGGCTTGTTTCTTACTGGCATTAAAGAAGAAGGGAAAGATAGGAGGCAGTGATATTGAAAAGTAATGACTAAAAATTTTCCAGGTACACAAATTCTGGAGAATTAGAATAATAAGGATAGGTAAGACACCTAAAAAATTAGCTAGCATTTGTTGCCCTTAACGCAGAGAAACTAAAGCAGATACCTTAAAGCAATTGAGGCCAATAGGAAAAGGGGAACAAGTACTAGAGAAAAGGTTAGATCAAAAAGAATTAACCTAGAAGGTAATACCCATGCACAGGAAATCAATGTGAGTCAATGCCCTGTATAGCTATCCTTATCTCAACCAGCAAAAACCCTTGTTCCTTCCTATTATTGCTTATACTCTCTCTACAACAAAATCAGAAATAAGGGCAAAATAGTTTCTGCTGGGTATTGAGGGGGGAGAGAGGGAGGGGGCGGAGTGGGTGGTAAGGGAGGGGGTGGGGGCAGTGGGGAGAAATGAACCAAGCCTTGTATGCACATATGAATAATAAAAGAAAAATGAAAAAAAATAATAAAATTAAATTAAAAGAAAAAAAAAAAAGAAAAATATTTTACTTTTAGGCACATTATAGTAAAACCAAATATCCATCCACAAAGAATCTAGAGAAAAAATAAAAATTAAGTTCAAAGGAACAATAAATGGAGTGTTAAGTACTTAACGATAACAGCGAAATCCAGAACACAGTAAAATAGTGTGCTATAGTTGTGACAAGCAAGTAATTGTCAACATAAAATTGTAAACCTGGAGAAATATCATATGAACAGTAAAACAAACAAACAGAAACACAAATGAAGCATCTGTAATTATAAAGGTCCTATTTGAGGAAAGATCATGAATAAGATTTCAGATTAAATATTTAAATTGTACAAATGAATGATGGGGGAACAAAGATAGGAGCATATATGAGAATGAATGTAAACAAATGGCCACATAAGAATTATAATGATTGTTTATTTTTAAGATGGAACTAAAATACAATGCTATCAATGGATGACTATAGAAAAGAAAGTGCAGTTATTGATTCATTTTGTACTTCAATGTGCTTCACATACATGTTAAAGAAGCTAGTATATTAGTAAAATAAATTACAATGTATAAATTATATAATTTTAAGTGTATAATTTATATATAATTTTAAATTCAAATTAGAAATGAAAAATAAATAAAATATTTAAAATCTAGTAGCTCCAAAATTTGAAGGATAAACAAAAAGGCAGGATTTAAAATACAATAAAAAGTTTAAAATGAAATTAAGACAATATGAAAAATAAACATATCTCATCTATAACAGAAACTGGAAATTATATTTATTGCACTTGATTTTTTACAAAATATACCTCTTAAATACTACTTAAAAGGGACTCACAAACCCAGTTGCAGGAGGATCCAAAATGGTGATCCTGGGACACAGACACAGACTGTGAGAGCCCCAGGAATCAGGGACCTTGCTGAGACACTGGAGACACTCTTGGCTGAAGTAAAGCAACAGGCAGAGCTGAAACTTCAGCACACTGAACATCATGATACACTGAAAGAACAGACGGGCTGACATCCCCATGCAGCCCCCATCCACCTGCCATCCTACCTGGCCTCCAAACCACAGGACTGCTGGGCTGCCACCTGCCCTGGCCACTGCCATCCAGACCACCAGGCCACTGCCAGCCTGCAGGCCCACCAGGCCTCTGCCTCTCAGGACCACAGGGCCACCATCTTCTGGCCCACCAGGCCACCTCCCCACAAGCCCTCCAGGCCATCACCCACCAGGCCACCACCAGCCTGCCAACTCACCAGCATACCAACCGCCTCCCCACAGTCCTGCTCAAAGGCCTACAGGTGCACAACCCACCCACCGGCCGCCACCCACCACAGGAGGGCTCCAGCACCACCAGACACCGGCTACAAACCTGCCTAGGAGACGCAGACAAACAGGACTGGATGCTAAAGGAGTAACACCAGAACTAAGACTGAAATTCTACTGTTCCAGAACTGGGATTTTTTTTTCTTTTTCATTTTTTTCTTTTCTTTAAGTGTTTGTCTTGTTCACTGTTTGATTGTCCACAATCTCTCCCTGTTGAATTCTTTGGTTCTCTATTTTTTTCTTTTTCCTTTTGCTCCTTCCTTCTTAGTTTTGTTAGTTTTATTATTGTAAGTTAGCTAGTACTAAATTACACATAGACTAGGGACAGAAACAGTACCAAGTGGAATGATGGGAAGAAGAAAAAGGTAAGGAAACCATTCTCCCCCCAAAAATAAATTATTACAGGATTCAGAGGGAAATGAAGAAAACAGATACCCAGATCCAGACTACAACAAAACAAAGATAAACTATACCAAGGAACCCAATGAAGCCCACAAGAACAGTCTGAAGGAAGAAATTCTGCAAGTAATCAATGAGAATTTCATAGAGATGTTATGAGACATGGTCATCCAAAACATACAGAAGGTACTGAAGAAATTCCAAGACAACAAAAGCAAAGAATTATAAGAAAGCACAAAAACAAATAAATGAAATCATAGGTGCCCTAAATAAACACCAAAGTGAAACAGAAAACTCCATAGAGAGATAAATGAATTAAGGGTGAAAACAAAAATATTAAAGAGGAAGTGACCAATGATATGGAAAACCTCAAAAAAAAAAAAAAAGAATTAAACAGAAATACAAAACAAAATGGAAGGCCACTCCAGCAGACTACAATAAGCAGAAGACAGAATCTCAGAACTTTAAGATGAAATGGTAGTAAAAGGAAAAACTGAAAAACTATTAGTAAGACAACTCAAGTCCTGTGAAAGGAATATGTAAGAACTAACGGACTCCATCAAATGACCAAACCTGAGAATCATGGGCATTGAAGAAGGAGAAGAGATGCAAGCAAAAGAAATTCATAACATATTCAACAAAATAGTAACAGAAATTTCCCAAATCTAGAGAAAACCATGCCCATTCATCAGGACACCAAAATGACTTGACCAAAATAGAACTACCCCGTGACATATTACCATCAAAACAACAAGCACAGAGAATAGATAAAGAATACTGATGGCTGTAAGAGAGAGAAAAAAATAACATACAAAGATAAACCCATCAAAATCACAGCAGATTTCTCAATGGAAAACTTAAAAGTAAGAAAAGCATGGACACTGAATGAAAATAACTTCAACCATAGGATACTCTACTCAGCAAAACTATCATTAAAAATAGATGGAGCAATAAAAGTCTTCCATGATAAGCAGAAACTAAAACAATATATGACCACCAAGCCACCACTACAGAAGATTCTTGAAGGAATTCTGCACACAGAAAGTGAAAGCAAACAAAATCATGAAAGGGCAAGCAGTACAAAGCCACAGGAGAAGAAAAGGCAAGAAAGTAGAGAGTTACATTGAATCAGCTGTAAACAATCAAACCCTTAAACAACAAAGACAATTAAATGCAGGAATCACCACACACCCATCAATACTAACACTGAATGTTAATGGACTTAATTCCCCTACCAAAAGATACCACTTGGCAAACTGGATCAAAAAGGAAGATCCAACAATCTGCTGCCTACAGGAGACCCATCTCATCAACAGAAACAAGCACTGGCTGAGGGCAAAAGTCCAGAAGAAGATTTACCAAGACAATGGCCGAAAAGAGGCAGGGGTAGCAATACTTATCTCGGACAAAATAGACTTCAAACTTACATTGATCAAATGAGATAAAGAAGGACACTGCATACTAATAAAAGGGAAAATACATGTAAGTAAATTAATTATCAACCTATATACACCTAACATCAATGCATGCAATTTCATCAGACATACTCTGAAGGGCCTAAAAACATATGTAGACTCCAACACAGTGGTAGGGGGAGACTTTAATACCCCCCTATTAGCAAAAGATAGGTCATTGAAACAAAAAAATCTATAAAGAAATTCTAGATTTAAATTACACCATAGATCAAATGGACCTAGCTGATGTCTACAGAATATTTCATCCAACTGCTGCACAATATATAATCTTCTCAGCAGCTCATGGAATCTTCTCCAAAATTGATCATATCTTAGGGCACAAAGGAAGCCTCAGCAAATATTAGAAAATAGAATTAATCCCATGCATTCTATCTGATCATAATGCATTCATACTAGCAATCAACAACAAAAACAACAGCAAAAAACATTCAAACGATTGGAAGCTGAACAACACATTGCTCAATGATCAATGGGTCATTAATGAAATAAAAAAGGAAATTAAAAGTTTCCTGGAAGTTAATGAAAATGAAAACACAACCTACCAGAACTTAGGGGACACAGCAAAGGCAGTCCTAAGAGGAAAGTTTATAGCCATGAGGGCATACATTAAAAGATCAGAGTGATGTCAAATCAACGACCTAATGCTACATGTCAAAATCCTAGAAAACCAAGAACAAGAAAATCCCAAAATAAGGAGAAGGAAAGAAATAATAAAAGTAAGAGCTGAAATCAATGAAATAGAAACAGACAAACAAAAAGAACATACAAAGAATCAATGAAACAAAAAGGTGGTTCTTTTAAAAAATAAACGAGATTGACAGACCCCTGGCAAACATGACTAAAATTAGGAGAAAAAAACCAAATCAGTAAAATCAGAAATGCAATAGGGGAGATAACAACAAACACCATGGAAATCCAGGGAATCATCAGAGACTACTTTGAGAACCTATATTCTAATAAATTTGAAAATCTTGAAGAAATGAACAGATTTCTAGATACTTACAAACATCCAAAATTGAACCAAGAAAATATTAATCACCTGACAAGATCTTAAACACAAAATGAAATTGAAGCAGGAATAGAGTCTCCTTAAAAAGAAAAGTCCAGGACCTGATGGATTATCTGCTGAATTCTATCAGACCGTTAAAGAAGAAATAATACCAACCCTCCTTAAACTTTCTATGAAATAGAAAGGGAAGTAACACTGCCTAACTCATTTTATGAAGCCATTATTACTCTCATCCCAAAACCAGACAAAGACACCTCCAAAAAGGAGAACTATAGGCCAATCTCCTTAATAAACATCGATGCAAAAATCCTCAATAAAATAATGGCAAACCAAATCCAACAATACATCAGAATAATCATCCACCATGAACAAGGCAGCTTCATCCCAGGGATGCAGGGGTGGTTCAACATACACAAATCTATAAATGTAATACAGCACATTAATAGAATCAAAAACAGAAACCACTTGATTATCTCAATAGATGCAGAGAAAGCTTTCGACAAGATTCAACACCACTTCATGATAACAGCTCTAAGAAAACTAGGAATAGAAGGAATGTATGTCAACATTGTAAAGACTATATATGACAAACCTACAGTCAACATCATACTTAATGGTGAAAACCTGTAGCCATTTCCCCTAAAGTCAGGAATGAGATAAGGATGCCCACTATCTATACTCCTATTCAACATAGTACTGGAATTCCTAGCAAGAGCAATTAGGCAAGAAGAAGAAATAAAAGGAATACAAATAGGTAAAGAAATTGACAAAATATCCTTATTTGCAGATGATATAATCCTACAGCTTGATGACTCAAAAAACTCCACCTAGAAACTCCTAGACACCATAAACAGCTATAGTAAGGTGGCAGGATACAAAATCAACATACAAAAATCACTAGCTTTTCTATACACCAACAACAAACAAACTGAGAATGAATATATGGAAACAATTCCATTCAAAAAAGACTCAAAAAAATTCAAATACCTAGGAGTAAACTTATCAAAGGATGTGAATGACCTCTACAAGAAGAACTACAAACCTCTGAAGAAAGTGATTGAGGAAGACTACAGAAGATAGAAAGATCTCCCGTGCTCATGGATTGGTACAATCAACATAGTAAAAATGGCTGTACTACCAAAAGCAATCTACGTGTTAATGCAATTCCCATCAAAATCCCAATGACTTTCATCACAGAGATTGAAAAATCTACCCTAAAGTTCTGCTGACGATTGCCAAGGCAATCCTCAGCAAAAAGAGCAATGCTAGAGGTATCACAATACCCAACTTCAAACTATATGACAAAGCAATAACAAGAAAAACAGCATGGTATTGGCACTAAAACAGACATGAAGACCAGTGGAACAGAATAGAGGACCCAGCTATGAATCCACACAACTATACTCACTTACTTTTGACAAAGGTGCCAAAAACATATAATGGAGAAAAGACAGCCTCTTCAACAAATGATGCTGGGACAAGTGGTTATCCGTCTGCAAAAAACTGAAAGTAGATCCATGTTTACACCCTGTACTAGTATCTACTCAAAATTATCAAGGACGTTAATATTAGACCTGAAGCTCTGAAGTTAGTACAGGAAGGAACAGGAAACACTGTGGAACTAACCGGTATAGGCAAGGACTTCATCAATAGAACCCAAGCAGCTCTGCAACTAAGAGAAAGAATGAACAAATGGGACTTCATCAATTCAAAAAGCTTCTACACAACAAAAGAAATTGTCTCTAAACTGTAGAGACCACCCACAGAGTAGGAGAAAATATGTGCCAGCTATATATCAAAGGACTGATAACCAGAATATATAGGGAACTTAAGAAACTAAATGCTCCCAAAATCAATGAACCAATAAAGAAATGGGCAACTGAAGTAAACCGAACTTTCTCAAAAGAAGAAATTCAAATGGCCAAAAAACACATGAAAAAATGCTGACTATCTCTAGCCATAAAGGAAATGCAAATCAAAACCACACTAAGATTCCACCTCACCCCTGTTAGAATAGCTATCATCAAAAACACCACCAACAACAGGTGTTGGTGAGGATGTGGAGAAAAAAGAACCCTCATACACTGCTGGTGGAATGCAAGCTAGTATAAACACTCTGGAAAACAATATGGAGGCTTCTTAAAAATCTAAGTGTAGATCTGCCATATGATCCAGCAATCCCACTCCTGGGGATATACCTAAAGGAATGGGACACAGGTTACTCTAAAGGCACCTGCATACCCATGTTTATTGCAGTGCTATTCACAATAGCCAAGTTATGGAAACAACCAAGATGTACCACTACTGCTGAATGGATCAAGAAAATGTGGTATATATACACAATGGAATTTTACTCAGCCATGAAGAAGAATGATATCTTATCATTCTTAAGTAAATGGATGGAACTGGAGAATATCATTCTGAGCCATGTTATCCAGGCTCAGAAAACCAAAAATCATATGTTCTCTCTCATATGCAGACTTTAGATTTAAGGCAAATACAGCAATGTTATTGGCTTGGGGCACATGACAAGGGAAGAGCACATAGGGGAGGTTTAGGGATATGTAGGAAACCCAAAATATGAAAGTTTTTGATGTCCCTACTCCAGAGGAACTAATGCAGAAACCTTAAAGCGACACAGGTCAACATGAGAAGGGGATCAGGAACCAGTGTAAAGATCAGTTAGAGATGAATCAACTTGGGTTGTAACACATTTGTACATGGAAACAATGCTAGGAATCTTTCTGTATAGTTATCCTTAGCTCAACTAGCAAATGCTTTGTCTTTCTTATTATGCTTATGTCTTTTCTCCAACAAAATTAGAGATAAGGGCAGAACAGGTTCTGCTTGGAAGGGAGTGGGGTAGAGGGGAGAGGGTGGGAATGGGTGCACAGGGGATAAATGATCCAAACAATGTATGCACATGTGAATAAAAGAATTTAAAAAATAAAAAAAAAAACGTTGTAAATAAAAATATCAGAATCAAAAGCATCAACAACCTATTCTAATGAAGTAAAACAATATCATATAATATCAGGCAAAAATGACTTTAATTCAGTTGCCCATTTCTTTATTGGTTCATTAATTTTGGGAGAGTTTAGTTTCTTAATTTCCCTGTATATTCTGGTTATCAGTCATTTTCTGATGTATAGCTGGCAAATATTTTCTCCCACTCTGTGGGTGTTCTCTTCAGTTTACAGACCATTTCTTTTGTTGTGCAAAAGCTTGTAAGTTTTATGAAGTCCCATTTGTCTATACTTTCTCTTAGTTGCTGATGAAAAATATAAATCATAAATTGTTACTAAAACAATAAAAGTTCAACACTGCATTAAAATTTTATAATTTTAATTTTCACTAGCCTAATACTCTGTGGTCAAAAAAGAAAAAATATTAAAAATGTGATTGTTTTCAAGGAGAAATTGTTATACGAAAGTGAAGAAGAAATATGAAGATCTCTTATTACAGGTAGCATTTCATACATCCATATACAAAAGTATGTAGTTGGACCCCTACAGCATCCAACAGGCAATTCAAAACGGATTAACCACCAACTGTAAAGGTTAAAATTATGAACATTGAACAAGAAATCATAGGAGTAATTTCTCATGACCTTTGAATAGACAGTAATTTCTTTAAAATGAAAGAAAAGCACACGTGACACAACTAAAAAGTTAAGTTGGGATTCATCAAAATTAAAAATGTGCTTAAAAGAACAAGTAAGTGTAAAGACAATCCACAGAAAGGGGAAAAATTACTTGCAAGTTATGAATGTAATATGGGAATTGTATTAGCATTAAGGAGAACTCAACACTAAAGGAATAAGCCAATTAAAATAGATAAATAGACATTTTTGCAAAGAAGATACACACATGAGCAATAGTCTATGTAAAGATGTGCAGCACTTTTGTTCAGTAGGCAAATGCAATTTAAGACCAAAATGTGATATAACTTCATTCCCACTAGGAAGGCAAAAATAAAAAATTCTTACTCTCCTATGTTTAGAGCAACACTCTTCCCTATAGCCAGGATATATTACCAAGCTAAATGTGTGCAAATGACCAAATGGAAAAATAAAATTATATATATATATATATTATTTATATATATATATGAATGTATATACATATATAATGTAAAGCTACTCAACAATAAAAGGCATGAAATTGTCATTTTTCACCAATGTAGACGAACATGGATGACATAATGTTCAGTGAAATGAGTCAGGTACAGAAAGACAAACACTGCATGATGTCACTCATAATTGAACTCTAAACAAAATCATCTCATAAAAGTTGAAAATAGAATAATAGCTACCCAAGACTGGGGAGAATAAGGGGAGAAAAAAGGAGGACATCCCCATCAATGGTACAATGTTAGTGTTTGAGAAGAGGTTTAAATTTTGGTGTTCTGTTTTGTAGCAGTGTGAATATAAGCAATAATTCATTATATATCTCACAATATTTAACAGAGAGAAATTTAAATGTACTCACCATGAAGAAATAATCAATATTCAAGGTGTTGTGTATGCAAACTACCTTGTATTGATCACTACCTAATGTGTATATAATTCAAAATCTCACTTTTTACTTCATAATAAGGGCAAATAAGATGCCAATAAATTTTTTAAAGTGAGTTAATAGCACTGGTTGTAAAGGTGAGGCAACAACGTTTTTGGGGAAGAATGTAATGAAATTGGATTATGTTTCAGCCCTTCTGGGGAACAGTTTGCCAGTTCCTTAAAACCTTAGACATGTAATTTCAATATAAACCATTAATTCCACTTGGAGCTACACCTTGAAAGAGTTAAAGCATATGTGTACTCCAAAACTGGTATACTAACATTTATAGCAACTTTATTCATAATAGGCAAATATGGAGATAAGCAAAATGTCCTAGCTAGTGGGTGAATTGGTGAAAAAAAATGTCATATAATTCTACCATGGAAAGAAATAAAGTAGTAATACATGCTACAATGATATGGACTTTGATAAAATTATGTGAAAGAATCTAGTTGTAAGACATTAACTAAATTGAGGTTCTATTTATATGAAATTTTAAAAATGAGCAAATTTTGCAGCCTAGAGGAACCAAAGTGCAGTGAGCAACAACTTGTATATAAGTTCCTTCCTGTTGTACTTAAAATGTTCTAAAATGAGATATTGGTGAGTACTAGACAACTCTGTACCTAATACTATTGAATATGCACACTTTTAAAAGTGGAGTTTTATTGTATGTGAATTATATCTTGATAAATGTATCAAAAATAGCAAATAAAATTTAGAAACACACATAAAGTATTATACATACTGACAAAGTTGGAATTATCCCAGGAAGAAAAGATTAGTTTAAAATTCAAAAATTAGTGTACTTCTTCACTAATAGAATGAAGTACAGGAAACATACCTCGACAGAAACAGAAAAAAAATCATTTGACAACACTCAATAGCTCTTTATGACAAAAGCCATCAGCAACCAAGAAATAGAAGGGAACATCTCCAACATAATAAAGAACATCTTGATCTAAAAACATCCAAGGCATGATTGTACCTAAGAATAGTAGACAGCAGGCCATATTTTCCCTCAAATATGAAGAATAAGTCAAGGATGTCTGCTCTTGCCACTTCTATTAGTATTGGATTGGAGGTTCTAACAAGTGCAATCAAACCAGCAAAAGAAATAAAAATAATCCATATTTGAAAGAAAACAAAACTGTATCTATTTGTAGAGAGTAAGACCCTTTATATAAAAATCTCTGCAGTAGGTAAAAATCTACAGCCAAAATGAGTTCAACAAAGTTACACAATATAATATTAATACATTAAAAATTAATTATAATTCTTTTGAGGCAGGGTATTTCTATGGCTCTATTGTTTCTGGACCTGTGGCAAGGCAGCACATCATGGCAGAAGTGGTGACTTAGCAAAAAGGCTTATCTCATTTCCAGAAAGTGAAAGTGAGATCTAATGAGAGGTTGCCAGAATCTTTTATTATAATTTTAAATTCAATGTATAATAATATAAAAATGATTTATGATTTGGACTCCCCAAGGAGATGGGAGCTGAGTGATATCAGCTAGCTTCTCTCCTCACAGAAACACCTTATTGAGTGCTATCCTCATACCAAACTTTCTGCAAAACTGTTAAGGAAGTTAGTGCTTGTGGCATAGTAAAGTTGACTCCATCAGTATCCCATGAGCTCCATAGCAATGGAGGCAGTAGTTATAGACCACAAATAACTTAGCCTAGACCAAGTGGTAGTGACAGGGTTAGTTGAGAGAAGCTATAAGCAGTGGATATCTTTGGTCCATCAGGCCAGCCCCACAGCGGAAATCAAGGAGGCTGCACAAACCACATCATAGAAACACTCATAAGACAAAAGATAGAATCAAGAAGAAGACCATAGCTCACTACCAATCATAGCTCAATCAAGAAAATCTAGGGAGTCTGGACATAAGGGACTTGACCAGGAAGACAGTCAACAAATCCAGAGCACAACAAAGAAGTTTCTAACCTGGGAATAAGCTGTAGGGTGTCTACATAGAAAACAAAACTCTCCACTACAACTCCTAGACTTATAATACCATGCATCTTGTACTATTCACTAGCATTATCCCTCCTATATCCTTCCCATTACCATTCACATTAACTAAGGCCTTTGTAGTCCATAAAGTATCACCTTTGCTTCTTTATTCCTCAAGGTACTGGAGTAGAAGGCACTGATTACTCTTTATAAGGGATCACTGTATTCTCATGATTGGTATTCATGGACTGTGATAGATTCTGCTGCTACATTTTCACTCACTGAGTGGGACTGACTCCAGTGTTTTGAGCACTGTGGGTGAATGACTATTAAACCACAACAAGCCACTTACTCAAGCTTACCAAAACATTGTGAAAACTCAACTGAAAGGACATAGGAGACTAAAATCTCCAACCAAAATCTTGGTCTCTGATGTGTAAATCCCAACATAAAAACAAAAGTATAATGAAAAAATAAGGTAACATATCTTCTCTGAAAGCCAACAATTTCACAATAAAAGGATTCATATGGTAGTGAAATGGATGGAATTTCAAAGAATGGACTCAAGAATGATCAATGAAATTTAAAAAGTCACATATAAACACCTGAACGAATTCAAAATAAAATACAAATAAACAGCTGAATAAACTCATAAAGAATTCAAATAAATAGCTGAGTAAAATAAGAAAGACACTGCAGAATATGAAATAAGGATTTAATGAAGATTTAGAAATCCTATCAAATGCAAACCTCAATAATGCAAATTAATAAAGCTCAGTTGAAAGCCTTATTTATAGAATGGAAAGTTAAAAATCAAGTATCAAAAATTGAAGGTGAAATAGAAGAATTAGATCAGTCAACCAAACACAAAGAAATGATACTAAGAAAA
This sequence comes from Castor canadensis, assembly GCF_047511655.1. Classification (NCBI taxonomy): domain Eukaryota; kingdom Metazoa; phylum Chordata; class Mammalia; order Rodentia; family Castoridae; genus Castor; species Castor canadensis. The sequence goes on from NC_133405.1 coordinate 26,744,873, forward strand.
TACAAATGGAACATACAAGATGTCTGGGATACCTTCAAAAGACTAACCCTATGAATCATGGGTATAGAAGAAGAAATACAAGCAAAATGTATAGATAACATATTCAATAAAATAATAGGAAAAAGTTCCAAATTTGAGAAAAAGTGAGAAATCCAAATACAGGACACTTTCAGAGCACCAAATCGGGAATATCAGAAAAGAAACACCTCCCATTAAATGGGTCATCAAAGAAATAAGAGAGGGGGAATCAAAGAGTTCTTAGATCTGGGCACCAGTGGCTCACACCTTTAATCCTAGCTACTTAGTAGGCAGAGATCAGGAGGATCGCAGTTTGAAGCCAGCCCAGGCAAATAGTTTGCGAGACCCTATTTCAAAAAAAAAAAATCACAAAAAAGGGCTAGTGGAGTGGCTCAAGGGATAGGCCCTGAATTTAAGCCCCAGAACTGCCAAAAAAAAAGTTCCTAGAAATGAATGAAAATGGAAACACAACTTACCAGAACCTTTGGTAAAGTTCTTACCTCTTAGCACTGCCTTTTTATGTCAGTACTAAGAAGAAAGTTTATAGATATGAGCACCTATAACAATACCAAAACCCAAAGATATATAAATAACCTAATAATGTACCTTAAGCTCTTAGAAAAGCAAGATGAATCTAAACCCTAAATTAGTGTGTGAAAAAGTAATAAAACTTAAGACAAAAAAATAATGAGATAGAGATTAAAAACAATAAAATAATCAATGAATCAAAAAGTTGGTTCTTTGAACAGATGAATAAAATTGGCAAACCTTTAGCCAATCTGATTAGAAGGAGGAAGGAAAAGACTCAAATGAACAAAATTAGAGATGAAAAAGGAGATATTACAACAAACAACAATCAAATCCAGAGTAAAAATTAGGAACACTTTCAAAGTTAAATTCTAATAAACTGGAAAATCTACAAAAAATGAATAAATTCCATGTTGCATTTGACCTACCAAATCAGAAACAAAAGAATACAAACCAAATTATACAAATACAAAACAATGAAAGTGTTTTCCCATTTTAGGTTTCAGTTAATTCTTTATAGCTCCAGCGTAATTTCTGACATTTGGCATGTATCTTTAAGGGGTTTTAATCCATCCACCCTTGTTATCTTATGGATGTCTTACATTTATTTTTTCCTGAGAAAATATTGGTTGATGTGTTAATGTATCAACTCACAGGGTTTGTAGTAACAGGTGTTTTGCCTCATGCCTAGATGCTTGATTCAATTAGAGTCCTTAGAGGATTTATTATAAGTTACTGTCTTTGGAAGTTTTGATGGACACTGTGCCTAGGATAAAGAATCAACAAGAAAGGTATGTAGTCAAAGCAAAACTTCTGCCCCCTTTTTTAGGACTAAACCATTTCACTGAATTGGTCTTTGGTAAAATAAAGCCATTTCCAGAAAATTATTTCTTTGTACTATTTTTTGTTTTGTTTGTTCTTGCTTTTTCAAAATCCATAGCATACGTATCATACATATTTTGGCAAGAACTCATTGCTATAAATTTCCCTGTTAATACTGGTTTTACTGCACCTACAGGGTTTGGTGTGTTGTGCTAATTTTTTGTTGTTTTTTTGATCATGAAATTTTTTACTTTTTTTTTCATTTATTTATATGTGCATACAATGTCTGGGTCATTTCTTCCCCTTACTCTCAGCCCTTTCCCTTTCTTCCCCACCACCTCCCTCTCTCCCCCTGCCCCCCCCTTGCTTCCAGGCAGAAACTGTTCTGCCCTTATCTCTAATTTTGTTGAAGAGAGAGTATAAATAATAATAAGAAGGACAAAGCGTTTTTGCTAGTTGAGATAAGGATAGCTATACAGGGAGATTCCTAGCATTGCTTCCATGCACATATGTGTTGCATTCTAAGTTGAATATTTCTCGAACTGACCTTTTCTCTAGTTCCTGATCCCCTTCTCCTATTGGCCTCTGCCACTTTAAAGTTTCTGCATTAGTTCCTTTGCATTGAGGACCTCAAATACTATCATTTTTTGGGGATTTCTTACCTATCCTCATACCTCCCTTGTGTGTTCTCACTTTATCATGTGATGAAAGTGCAATCACCTTGCTGTATTTGCCCTTAATCTAAAGTTCACATATAAGGGAAAACATACTATTATTAGTCTTTTGAGCCTGGCTGACCTCACTCTGGATTATGTTCTCCAGTTCTATCCATTTACCTGCAAATGATAAGATTTCATTGTTCTTCATGGCTGAGTAGAATTCCATTATGTATAAATACCACATTTTCTTGATCCATTCGTCAGTAGTGGGGCATCTTGGCTGTCTCTATAACTTGGCTATTGTGAATAGTGCTGCAATAAACATGGGTGTGCAAGTGCCTCTGGAGTAACCTGTGTCCAATTTCTTTGGGTATATCCCCAGGAGTGGATTGCTGGATCATATGGCGGATCTATGTTTAGATTTTTAAGAAGCCTCCAAATTTTTTTCAGAGTGGTTGTACTAGTTTGCATTCCCACCAGCAGTGGATTAGGGTTCCTTTTTCCCACATCTTTGCCAACATATGTTGTTGGTGATGTTTCCACTGATGGCTGTTCTAACATGGGTGAGGTGGAATCTTAGTGAGGTTTTGATTTGCATTTCCTTTACGGTTAGAGATGGTCAGCATTTTTTTATGTGTTTTTTTGGCCATTTGAATTTCTTCTTTTGAGAAAGTTCTGCTTAGTTCAGTTGCCCATTTCTTTATTAGTTCATTAATTTGGGGAGAACTTAGTTTTTTGAGTTCCCTATATATTCTGGCTATCAGTCCTTTGTGTGATGTGTAGCTGGCAAATATTTTCTCCCACTCTGTGGATGGTCTTTTCAGTTTAGAGAACATTTTTTTGTTGTACAGAACCTTTTTAATTTTATGAAGCCCCATTTGTCTATACTTTCTCTTAGTTGCTGTGCTGCTGGGGTTCTATTGAGGAAGTCCTTGCCTATACCTATTACTTCCAAAGTGTTTCTTACTCTTTCCTGTACTAACTTTAGAGTTTGGTGTCTAATATTGAGTTCCTTGATCCATTTTGTGTTGATACTAGTACAGGGTGATAAACATGGATCTAGTTTCAGTTTTTTGCAGATGGCTAACCACTTTTCCCAGCAACTTTTATTGAAGAGGCTGTCTTTTTTCCATTGTACATTTTTAGCGCCTTTGTCAAAAATAAGGTGGGTATAGTTGTCATCACGAGATTTTTTAGCTTAACTTCTGAATTCCTCAATGACCAACTATTTCTTCAAAAGTGCATTGTCCAGTTTCAAAGTATAGTATAATCTCTAATCTGTGTCTTTTTTATAGACTTCTCATTTTATTCAATTGCTATCATAAAAGATACTGGATATAGTTTCAATAATTTTTGTATTTTTTAATACTTGTATTTGCTGTTTCATAATTCCATTCTAGAGGAAATTCCACAAGCTGAATCTCAACATATGTAAGGAAAACATTTGATAAAATTTAATGACCCTTCATGATAATAACCCTGAAAAAATTGAGGATAGAAGTAGTATATTTTAACATATAAAAGGCAATGTTTAACAAACCTATAGCCATTATCATGTTAAATGAGGAAAAGATGAAAACATTTCCTCTAAGAAAAACAAGTTGGAATAAAAAAATCCAAATTCTCCCTGAACAGCTACACATAGAAGATTGAAACTTGACTTCCATCTCTCACTTTGTACAAAAACCAAATCTAAGTGGATCCAAAACCTAAATGTTGGACCTGAAACTCTGAAACTGCTTGAAGAAAACATACAGGAAAACTTCAAAACATTGGCACAAGTGATGCTTCCCAGGTTATGGCCAAATAAAATACAAAAAATAAAAGCAAAGATTTACAATGGGGTTATATATCAAATCTAAAAAAAAAAAAAACTTCAGAACAGCTAAGAAAAAAATCCATAGAGTGAAAAGAAAATATGTAGAATGGGAGAAAATATTTCTCAACTTACACGTAAGGAAGAAATACAAATAGTTAACAAATATACGAAAAAAATTTCAATATCAGTGTACATCAGGGAAATGGAAATCAAAACTTCAATAAAATATCATCTTCATCTCACTGCATATAGAATGGGTATTATAAAAAAAAGCTAATTTAATTTTTCTTTTTGTGATGATACAAATTGTGCTCAAGCCTTCAACATGCAAATCTAACATTCTACAACTGAGCTACATCCACAACTGAATAAACCAAAACCTATTAAATATTGGTGAGGACATACAGAAAAAGGAATTGTCATACACTATTAGCAAGATTATACATTAATATAATCATTATATCAGTATGGAGACTCCTCAACAAAAGTAGACCTACTATATGATCCAGCCATCCCACTTCTAAGTACACAATCAGAGGAAAAGAAATCAGCATACCAAAATGTGCCTACATGTTGTGGCATTATTCACAATCATGACACTATTCACACTATTCAATATAAAGACTTGGAATCAGACATGAACAGATGAATGAATAAAGGGTGGGGTAGGTAAGGGAGGGGGCAGGGGGAAGGGGGGAGAAATGACCCAAACATTGTATGCACATATGAATAAAAGAAAAAAAAGAAATTATGGTATACACAATGTTTTAACATCAAGCCCTAAAGACTGAGGTTCTGACATTTTCAGCAGAGTGGATGGAACTAGAGGACAGTATGTTAAGTGAAGTAAGCCAGGCACAGAAAAACAAGCTCTACATGTTCTCATTCTGAAGTGGAAACTAAGATAATTGAACTTGAAGCTAGAATAGAGAATAACAAAGAATGGAAAGAGCGTGGGAAGAGGAATTAAGTGAAGATAGCATGCTTAGGTATGATGCATGAATTCTACATGAATGTGTTGAAATATTATTTTAACCTTGTTAATATATAAAATTAGTGCACATTAATCAAAAATAAAATAAAGAATAATCACAGCTCCTTATATATATAGGCAATAAGATGCTATCATAGACTTTGGAGTCATAATATACATGAACAATAACATGTTGTAATAAATTTCAATATGCAAAAATAATTTTTGAAAAGAAAAATATTGCATGTTTTCACTCATATGTAGTTTCTAATCCTAAAATAATTATAATAAGAAAGGAGGAGAAGGAGAAGGAGAAAGAAGAAGGAGAAAGAGAAGGAGAAACAATTATAAAATGGGGACTGTTTGGTTGTTTGTTGGGCAAAACCAGTGGGAGGGGGGCAGTGGGAGAGAAAATGTGCTGGGAAGAGCAACATGATTGAAGTACAGTATATATCTATACATATGTATGTATATATATCACAGATTTATAAGTAGACCCAAATAAGTTGGAAACAATTTGATGCTTTGCATTAGATAACTATACAAGATTATATCAAGTTCTTATGTAAGTATATACAGTAAGTGTGATTTCAATAAAAATGTCATGTTTTAATGCTAAAAATGTTATTTCCTGTGAATAAATCAGTATATAGAATTAGCTAGGAAAACGTTGAATAAAGAAGAATAATGATGAAGACTTCTAGAAGATTCTGTAACATTCTAATCAAATAACTATGGTCTATTTACATGAATAGAACTAAAATAATTAAATGAAATGTAAAGTTTAGAAACATATGAGTAATATATACTTAGTGAATAAAATGTTTTTCAAGATATGGTACTGGAAAAATTACAATTGGTATTGGATATATTGAATAGACATTTGGAAAGTAAATTATTTTTGCCTTTGATTACATATCAGAATAAATGTTACTAGCTTCACTAGTATAACCACTTTGGAAAACAATATGCAGTCTTCCTAAAAAACTAAACACAGATCTGCCATATGATCCAGCAATCCCACTCCTGGGGATATACCCAAAGGAATGCGACACAGGTTACTCCAAAGGCACCTGCACACCCATGTTTATTGCAGCACTATTCACAATAGCCAAGTTGTGGAAACAACCAAGATGCCCCACTACTGACAAATGGATTAAGAAAATGTGGTATTTATACACAATGGAATTCTACTCAGCCATGAAGAACAATGAAATCTCATCATTCTCAAGTAAATGGATTGAACTGGAGAACATCATCCTGAGCGAGGTCAGCCAGGCTCAGAAGACCAAAAATCATATGTTCTCCCTCATATTTGGGTTATAGACCTAAAACAATTGCAGTAATATTATTGGACATGGGTCACATGCTAAGGGGAGAACACATGCAGGAGGAATAGGGAAAGGGAAGGAAATGTAAAACTTGAAAGTGTTTGATGTGCCCACTATAGAGGAGCTAATAAAGTAATCTTAAACTGACAGAGGCCACTATGGGAAGGTGACTGGGAAGTGGTGAAGAGGTCTGGTAGAGATGAGCCAATTCAGGTTGTAATACACATGTGCATGGAAGCAATGTTACGACTCTCTCTGTATGGCCATCTTTTTCTCAAATTAGCAAAAATGCTATTTTTCATATTATCTGTTATGTTTTCTCTCCAACAAAATTGGAGAAGAGGGCAGAACAGGCTCTGCCAGGAAGCAAGGAGGATGGGAGGAAGGGGAAAGGGGGTGGGGATAGAGGGTAGAGATGGCCCAAACAATGCATACACATATGAATAAAGGAATAAACAATAAGAAAATCAGAACTTTTCCAAAATCAGTAAAAGAGTGATAAATATATCCAGCAGCATAATGAAGTAAACCAGGGGATAGCAGGTCCTGTTCTGCTCTTATTACTAATTTTGTTGAAGAAAATACATAAGCATAATAAGGAAGACAAAGTGTTTTTGCTAGTTGAGTTAAGGATAGCTATACAGAGAGATTCCTACTATTGCTTTCATGTACCCATGTGTTATATGACCCATGTTGATTCAACTGTAACTGATCTTTACATTGGTTCCTGATCCCCTGCTCATGATAACCTCTGTCGTTTTAAGGTTTCTGTATTAGTTCCTCTGGAGTGGGGACATCAAATGCTTTCACATTTTGGGTTTTCTACCTATTCCTATATCTCCCGTATGTGCTCTCCCCTTGTCTTGTTATCCAAGTCCAACCACACTGCTGCATTTGCCCTATATCTAAAGTCCCCATATGAGGGATAACATATGAGTTTTGGTCTTCTGAGCCTGGCTGACCTCATTCAGGATGATGTTCTTCAGTTCCATCCATTTACCTGCAAATGATGAGATTTCATTCTTCTTCATGGCTGAGTAGAATTCCATTGTGTATAATTATCACATTTTCTTGATCCATTGATCAGTAGTGGGGCATCTTGGTTGTTTCCATAACTTGGTTATTGAGAATAGCGCTGCAATAAACATGGGTGTGCAGGTGCCTCTGGAGTAGCCTGTGTTGCATGTCTATCACCCTGTACTAGTATCAACTCAAAATGGATCAAGGACCTAAATAGCAGACCTGAAACTTTGAAGTTACTACAGGAAGGAGCAGGAAACACTCTGGAACAAATAGGTATAGGCAAAGACATCCTCAATAGAACCCCAGCAGCACAGCAACTAAGAGAAGGGATGAATAAATGGGACTTCATAAAATTAAAAAGCTTCTGCACAACAAAATAAATGGTCTCTAAACTGAAAAGACCACCCACAGAGTGGGAGAAAATATTTGCCGGCTATACATCAGACAAGGGACTAATAACCAGAATATACATGGAACATAAGAAACTAAACTCTCCCAAAATCAATGAACCAATTAAGAAATGGGCAACTGAACTAAACAGAACATTTTCAAAAGAAGAAATTCAAATGGCCACAAAAAAAAAAACGTGAAAAAATGCTCGCCGTCTCTGGCCATAAAGGAAATGTAAATCAAAACCACACTAAGATTCCACCTTACCCCTGTTAGAATAGCCATCATCAAAAACACCACCAACAACATGTGTTGGTGAGGATGTGGGGAAAAAGTAATGCTCCTACACTGCTGGTGGGAATGCAAGCTGGTGCAATCACTCTGGAAAAAAATTTGGAGGCTTCTTAATAATCTAAACATAGACCTGCCAAAGTATTTTCTAATAATTAAAATCATAACACATGAAAGAAAAATAATGGTGGGATAATGGTGATTTACTATTATAATTTCAATATGGAGAGCCTTTTTAATTTTGATTCAAAAGCCCGATGAAGTAAGTAATTAATAGCATACTTTTTTTTGTGCGTATGCTTAGTATGATATATTCTAGGAATAAAAATAGCTTAAAACCAAACTTCACATTGTAGGTTTATTATGGGCTGGCTGGGCATAGTGGCTCACACCTGTATTCCCAGCTACTCACGAGGCAGAGATTCAGAGGATCAAAATTCAGGGCTACTCTGTTAAAAAAGTTAGCAAGATCCCAAATAACCAATAAGCTGGGTGAGGCAGTATGCACCTGTGGTTCCAGCTACATGAGAGGATTTAAGTGGGAGGATTAAAGTCTAAAGCTGGTTCCAGGTGAAAACAGGAGACACCGCATGAAAAATGACTAAAACTAAAAGGGCTGGAGGTGTAGCTCAAATGGGAGAGTACCTGTCTAGAAAACTCAAGGCCATGAGTCAAACTCCAGTCCTTCTTCCTCTAAAACAAGGAAGTTTACTACTGGTATTTAATCATCAGCTTAAACTTATTTTAGATATATTATGAGAAAGCAAATAAATAAGCCTACTTTTATTGTGCAGAACCAGAGGTTTCCCTGGAAGAAAAGGGAGATTGAAAAACTGAGTAGAGAAGGTGGGATAATACCCTGTAGCACTAATTTGAATTAGAAGTGTAAATATGAGTTAATGCATTTCAAATGCATTATTTTATAGCTTTATCTTCTGAAAGTCCTAAGAAGCAGTGATATTCACTGACAGTTTAGACAACTAGTATCCCAGTCTTGATTTGGCACTCCCCATTAAAAAAATAATTAAAACTACAGAAATACATGTTCCCTGATCTGTGGCAGGAAATATACAGTACAAACTGGAACATCCTGTTGGGCTAGAATTTTGAAGAGTTATAAAAATTAATAGGAAGATATCAAAAGTTCGGGATTTTTCACTGGCTAAATTTGGGGAGCTGTATATCAGATAACAAAACAACAACAGAAAACAAACCAATGATGACAAGTCACACTTTCTAATAAATAAACCTGCATTCTTCACAATAGCCAGGTTATAGAATCAGCATAGGTGGCCATCAACAGATGAGTGGCTTAAAAAAGTGTAGTGTTTATGCACAAAGGAGGTTTACTCGGTCATAAAGAAGAATGAAATTGTCGTTTACGTGGAAATGGATGGAAGTGGAGATCATTATGCCAAGTGAAATAAGTCAGTTTCCTAAAGACAAGTATCACATATTTGCTTTCAAAAATGGAATCTAGGGGAAAATGAATATCAAAGTAAAAGAAGTATAAATGACATGAAAGGGGGAAAGGAGATGAAAATGGTAATGGTTTGAGATTATGATCAAAATACATTATACACATATATGGAAGTGTCATTATGAAACTCCTTAGTTTTTACAAATAATATATGCTAATAAAGAGAAATGTCTAATTACTTGTTTTCCATTTTTATGTGTGTTAGTCATAGTTTTACTACTGAATTATTTGAGTTCCTTTTATATTGTATATATTATCCTCCTATCTGATGTGTTATCTGCAAATATTTTCTTATTCTGCAAGTTGTCTCTTCATACTTAAAAAATTTGCTTTTGTTTCCTATATTTTTCAGAACTTATCCAAAATTCTTTTTTCACTTAAAATGTTGCAGCACATTTCCGTTTATTTTCTCCCAGTTGTTCCATAATCTCTATAGTTTTTCATTTGATATATAAAAACAGTTTATAATTATGGTGTGCCATGTGATGTTTCTATACATGTAAACATTGTATAATGTTGAAATCATAGTTAAACTATCTCCTCAAACATTTACGTTTCTTCATGGTGGGAACATTCTTTTCTTTTAGGATTTAAAAAGTAAAGTCATTATCATTTTGTAGTGTCACTCTGTTGTGCAATAGAACACCAGAACTTCTTTCTCCTTGCTAACTACAACTAGTACCCATTAATTATTTTTTTGCCATCTCTAGCCCCTAGTCTTCTCAGCTTCAAGAAACCACCATTGCACTGTGTTTCTTATTTTGAGAAATGTCTATTCAGATCATTAGTCCATTTTAAAAACAGATTTTTAATTTTATGTTATGGTTTTGGAGTTCTGTATATATCATGGATATTAATCTTTCATCATATAGTTTGCAAAGTATTTTCTCCCATTCTCCATGTCCTATCGTCACTCTTAATCATTTTTCCTGCTATGTAAATTTCTTAACTTGATATTATCCTATTTTTATGTTTCTTCAAAATGCTTTTTTAGTTGTATCAAAACAAAGGTC